>NW_027189129.1:900313-931402 GCF_040958095.1 Procambarus clarkii | reverse complement strand
GATATTTTGGAAACTGCAGGGAGGGTTTGGGCAAAATGAGATCCATCGCCGCTCTCAGTAATTGGCATATTTTCGGTATGAAAAATCGTAATTTCAAACTGCGAATACATGCAGAAAAGTCAAACGTTGGCTCCAAAATATGGCTCAAGGGTCAAATTGGGGATGTTTGGGATATTTTGAAAACTGCAGGGAGGGTTTGGGCAAAATGTGATCCATCGCCGTTTTCAGTAATTGTCATGTTTTCGGTATAAAAAGTCGTAATTTCAAACTGCGAATACTCGCAGAAAGCCTGATTTTGGCTCCAAAATATGGCTCAAAGGTCGAATTTGGGATGTTTGGGATATTTTGCAAACTGCCTGGGAATTTGAGCAAAATGAGACCCATCGCTGTTTTCAGTAATTGGCATATTTTCAAGCGTCAAATTTGGGAAGTTTGGGATAAAGAGTCGTAATTTCAAACTGCGAATAAGTGCAGAGAGTCAGAATTTAGCTCCAAAATAATTCTCAAGGTTCAAATTTAGGATGTTTGGGATATTTTGAAAATTGCAGGGAAGGTTGGGGGCACAATTTGATCCATCGCCGCTCTCAGTAATTGGCATATTTTCGTTATAAAAAGTCGTAAATTCAAACTGCGAATACGTGCAGAGAGCCAGAATTTGGCTCCAAAACATGACTCAAGGGTCGAATTTGGGATGTTTGGGATAATTTGATAACTGCAGAGAGGGTTTCGTCAAAATGTGATCCATCGCTGGTTTCAGTAATTGCATATTTTCGGTATAAAATCTCGTAATTTCAAACTGGGAATACATGCAGAGAGCCAGAATTTGGCTCCAAAATATGGCTCAAGTATCGCATTTGAGATGATTGCTATATTTTGAAAACTACAGGGAGGGTTTGGGCAAAATATGATCCATCGCTGCTCTCAGTAAATGGCATATTTCCGGTATAAAAAGACGTAATTTCAAACTGCGAATACGTGCAGAGAGCCCAAATTTGGTTTCAAAATATGGCTCAAGCGTCGATTTTTGGGATGTTTGGGATATTTTGAAAACTGCAGGGGGGGGAGGGTTTGGGCAAAATGTGACCTATCGCTGCTCCCAGTAATTGACATATTTTTGGCATAAAAAGTAGTAATTTCAAACTGCGTATACGTGCAGAGAGCTAGATTTTGGCTCCAAAAAATGGCCCAAACGTTGAATTTGGGACATTTGGGATAATTTGAAAACTGCAGAGAGGGTTTCGTCAAAATGTGATCCATCGCCGCTTTCAGTAATTGGCATATTTTCGGTATAAAAAGTCGTATATTCAAACTGCGAATACGTGCAGAGAGCCCGAATTTGGCTCCAAAATATGGCTCAAGCGTCGAATTTGGGATGTTTAGGATATTTTGAAAACTGCAGGGAGGGTTTGGGTAAAATGTTATCCAACGCCGCTTTCAGTAATTGGCATATTTTCGGTATAAAAAGTCGTATATTCAAACTGCGAATACGTGCAGTGAGCCCGAATTTGGCTCCAAAATATGGCTCAAGGGTCGAATTGGGATGTTTGGGATATTTTGAAAACTGCAGGGATGGCCTGGGCAAAATGTGATCCATCGCCGCACTCAGTAATTGGCATATTTTCGGAATAAAATGAAATAATTTCAAACTGCGAACACGTGCAGAGACCCCGAATTTGGCTCCAAAATATGGCTCAAGCGTCGAATTGGGGATGTTTTGGCTATTTTGAAAACTGCAGGGAGGGTTTAGGCAAAATGTTATCCATCGCCGCTTTCAGTAATTGTCATGTTTTCAGTATAAAAATTCGTAATTTCAAACTGCGAAAACTTTCAGCGGGCCAGAATTTAACTCCAAAATAATTCTCAAGGGTCGAATTTGGGATGTTTGGGATATTTCGAATACTACAGGGAAAGTTTGGGCAAAATGTGATCCATCGCCGCTCTCAGTAATTGGCATATTTTCGGTATAAAAAGTCGTAATTTCAAACTGCGAATACGTGCAGAGAGCCAGAATTTGGCTCCAAATTATGGCTAAAGCGTTGAATTTGGGATGTTTGGGATATTTTGAAAACTGCAGGGAGGGTTCGGGCAAAATGTGATCCATCGCCGCTTTCAGTAATTGGCATATTTTCAGTATAAAAAATCGTAATTTCAAACAGCGAATAAGCGCAGAAAGCCAGAATTTGGCTCCAAAATATGGCTCAAAGGTCGAATTTGGCATGTTTGGGATATTTTGCAAACTGCAGGGGGGTTTGGGCAAAATGTGACCCATCGCTTCTTTCAGTAATTGGCATATTTTCAAGCGACACATTTGGGATATTTAGGATAAAAAGTCGTAATTTCAAACTGCGAATACTTGCAGAGAGCCAGAATTTGGCTCCAAAATAATTCTCAATGGTCGAATTTGGGATGATTGGGATATTTTGAAAACTACAAGGAAGGGGTATGGGCAAAATGTGACCTATCGCCGCTCTCAGTAATTCACATAGTATCGGGTATATTCTTGAGGTTATCTTGAGATGATTTCGGGGCTTTTTAGTGTCCCCGTGGCCCGGTCCTCGACCAGGCCTCTACCCCCAGGAAGCAGCCCGTGACAGCTGACTAGCTCCCAGGTACCTATTTTACTGCTAGGTAACAGGGGTAAAATAGGTACCAGGGAGTTAGTCAGCTGTCACGGGCTGCTTCCTGGGGGTAGAGGCCTGGTCGAGGACCGGGCCGCGGGGACACTAAAAAGCCCCGAAATCATCTCAAGATAACCTCAAGAAGATAACCGATACTATGTGAATTACTGAGAGCGGCGATAGGTCACATTTTGCCCATACCCCTTCCTTGTAGTTTTCAAAATATCCCAATCATCCAAAATTCGACCATTGAGAATTATTTTGGAGCCAATTCAGGCTCTCTGCAAGTAAGTATTCGCAGTTTTGAAATTACGACTTTTTATCCTAAATATCCCAAATTGTCGGTAGAAAAAGTCGTAATTTCAAACTGCGAATATGTCCAGAGAGCCGCAACTTGACTCCAAAATTTGGCTCAAGGGTTGAATTTGGGATGTTAGGGATATTTTGAAAACTGCAAGGGGGTTGGGCAAAATGTTGACCCATCCCCGCTCTCAGTAATTGGCAATATTTTCGGTATAAAATGACGTAATTTCAAACTGCGAATGCGTGCAGAGAGCCAGAACTTGGCTCCAAAATATGGCTCAACGTCGAATTTGGGATGTTGGGATATTTGAAAACTGTCGGGGGGGGGGGGGGGCGAAATGTGACCCTAGCTGCTTTCGAGTAATTGACATATTTTCGGTATAAAAATGTCGTAATTTCAACCTTCAAATATGTACAGAGGAGCCAGAATTTGGCTCCAAAATAAGGTTCAAGGGTTGAATTTGGGATGCTTGGGATTTTTTGAAAACTGAATAGTGGGACTTGGGCAAAATGTGATCTATCGTCGCTTTTAGTAATTGGCATATTTTCCGTATAAAAAGTCGTTTTTCAACTGCGAATACGTGCAGAAAGCCAGAATTTGGCTCCAAAATCCAAATCCAAGGTCGAATTTAGGATGTTTGGGATATTTGAAAACTGCAAGAGGGTTTGGGCAAAAATGTGACGCATCGCTGCTTTCAGTAAATTGGCATATTTTCAGTATAAAAAGTCGTAATTTCAAACTGCGAATTGATTTTTATCATTTGTATTTGAAACAACATTGTCATATGTCTTTTCTTGGATATAAATAATACGAAACCTCGCTCTATGATTTGAAGTTAAAAATCCTCAAATATGGTAACATAGTGACTTTTTTCACGTTATTCATGTAGTAAAAATCATCGAATTCAGCAATATTTTGACGTTTATCATCCCCTTTTCCTTTATGTGATATAAACAAAATATCATCGAATTAGGCAATATTTTGCTGTTTTTCCACGTTTTTGTGAATTTTCAGTTTATTGCTATTAATTCATAAAACATACGATAAAAATGATGCAAACCACATAATTGATTATAAATTAACCTTAAACACTTATTTTCAATCAACTATTTGTTTCTCGTTAAAATTCTGAGTAAGATATATTGGAAAGGGGGAGAAGTTCTGTTTTTATTGCATATATCGAAGTTTCAGCCGGATTAGAGCGGGTTTACGTGTAGATCTTCCATCGGAAATATAAACTGAAAATCAGGAACATTTTAGTTAATTCTAATGAAAACAGATTGATTTTTATCATTTGTATTTGAAACAACATTGTCATATGTCTTTTCTTGGATCTAAATTCAAGCCGTCGCTCGAATCCAAGCCTCGAAACCTCGCTCTATGATTTGAAGTTAAAATCCTCAAATATGGGTAATATAGTGACTTTTTTCACGTTATTCATGTAGTTTGATTTTCCGTATATATATTCGTTTTTACCAATATTTCGATACTTCTTCATGTTTTCTCACGATATGTGATTTGGCCTTCAAATCTCAGAATTTTCAAATTTTGCATTTTTAAGCAAGTTTTCTTGCATTTTCTTTGTACTAAAAATCATCGAATTTAGCAATATTTTGACCTTTATCATCCCCTTTCCTTTATGTGATTTAAAACAAATATCATCGAATTAGGCAATATTTTGCCGTTTTTCCACGTTTTTTGTGAATTTTCAGGTTATTGTTATTAATTCATTAAATATACGATAAAAATTATGCAAACACATAATTGATCAGAAAATAACCTTAAATACTTCATTTTCAATCATCTATTTGTTTCTCGTTAAAATACTGAGTAAGATATTGAAAAGGGGAGAAGTTCTGTTTTTATTGCATATATCGACGTTTCAGCCGGATTAGAGCCGTTTTACGTGTACATCTTCCATCGGTAATATAAACGGAAAATCAGGAACATTTTAGTTAATTCTAATGAAAACACATTGATTTTTATCATTTGTATTGGAAGCAACATCTTTATACGTCTTTTCTAGGGTCTAAAAAATACGAAACGTCGCTCTGTGATTCGAAGTTAAAATCCTCAAATTTGGTATAATAATGACTTTTTTCACGTTTTTCATGTAGTTTGATATTACGTATATATATTCATTTTTACCAATATTTCGATACTATTTCATGTAGTATCACGATATGTGCTTTGGCCTTCATATCTCAGATTTTCGCATAAAATTTCATTTTAAGCAAGTTTTCTTGCATTTGTTTCGTACTAAAAATCATCGAATTCAGAAATATTTTGACGTTTATCATCCCCTTTTCCTTTATGTGATATAAACAAAATATCATCGAATTAGGCAATATTTTGCTGTTTTTCCACGTTTTTGTGAACTTTCAGTTTATTGCTCTTAATTCATTAAAATACGATAAAAATTATGCAAACACATAATTGATTAGAAATTAACCTTAAACACTTAATTTTCAATCAACTATTTGTTTTCTCGTTAAAATACTGAGTAAGATATTGGAAAGGGGAGAAGTTCTGTTTTTATTGCATATATCGACGTTTCAGCCGGATTAGAGCCGTTTTACGTGTACATCTTCCATCGGTAATATAAACGGAAAAATCAGGAACATTTTAGTTAATTCTAATGAAAACACATTGATTTATATCATTTGTATTTGAAACAACATTGTCATATGTCTTTTCTTGGATCTAAATAATACGAAACCTCGCTCTATGATTTGAAGTTAAAATCCTCAAATATGGTAATATAGTGACTTTTTTCACGTTATTCATGTAGTTTGATTTTACGTATATATATTCGTTTTTACCAATATTTCTATACTACTTCCTGTTTTCTCACGATATGTGATTTGGCCTTCAAATCTCAGAATTTCGCAAATTTTGCATTTTAAGCAAGTTTTCTTGCATTTAGTTTTGTACTAAAAATCATCGAATTTAGCAATATTTTGACCTTTATCATCCCTTTTTCTTTATGTGATTTAAACAAAATATCATCGAATTAGGCAATATTTTGGCCGTTTTCCACGTTTTGTGAATTTTCAATTTATTGTTATTAGATCATTAAATATTCGATAAAAATTATGCAAAACATAATTGATCAGAAATTAACCTTAATACTTCATTTTCAATCATCTATTTGTTTCTCGTTAAAATACTGAGTAAGATATTGAAAAGGGGACAAGTTCTGTTTTTATTACATATATCGACGTTTCAGCCGGATTAGAGCGGTTTTACGTGTACATCTTCCATCGGTAATATAAACGGAAAATCAGGAACATTTTAGTTAATTCTAATGAAAACACATTGATTTTATCATTTGTATTTCAAACAACATTGTCACATGTCTTTTCTTGGATCTAAATAATACGAAACCTCGCTCTATGATTTGAAGTTAAAATCCTCAAATAAGGTAATATAGTGACTTTTTCACGTTATTCATGCAGTTTGATTTTACGTATATATATTCGTTTTACCAATATTTCGATACTACTTCATGATTTCTCACGATATGTGATTTGGCCTTCAAATCTCAAAATTTCGCAAATTTTGCATTTTTAAGCAAGTTTTCTTGCATTTTCTTTTGTACTTAAAATCATCGAATTTAGCAATATTTTGACCTTTATCATCCCCCTTTTTCTTTATGTGATTTAAACAAAATATCATTGAATTAGGCAATATTTTGCCGTTTTTTCACGTTTTTGTGAACTTTCAGTTTATTGCTATTAATTCATTAAATATACGATAAAAATGATGCAAACACATAATTGATTAGAAATTAACCTTAAACACTTCATTTTCAATCAACTATTTGTTTCTCGTTAAAACACTGAGTAAGATATTGGAAAGGGGAGAAGTTCTGTTTTTATTGCATATATCGACGTTTCAGACGGATTAAAGCGGTTTTACGTGTACATCTTCCATCGGTAATATAAACATAAAATCAGGAACATTTTAGTTAATTTCTAATGTAAACACATTGATTTTTTATCATTTGTATATGAAACAACATTGTCATATGTCTTTTCTTGGATCTAAATAATACGAAACCTCGCTCTATGATTTGAAGTTAAAATCCTCAAATATGGTAATATAGTGACTTTTTTCACGTTATTCATGTAGTAAAAATCATCGAATTCAGCAATATTTTGACGTTTATCATCCCCTTTTCCTTTATGTGATATAAACAAAATATCATCGAATTAGGCAATATTTTGCTGTTTTTCCACGTTTTTGTGAATTTTCAGTTTATTGCTATTAATTCATTAAACATACGATAAAAATGATGCAAACACATAATTGATTATAAATTAACCTTAAACACTTTATTTTCAATCAACTATTTGTTTCTCGTTAAAATTCTGAGTAAGATATTGGAAAGGGGAGAAGTTCTGTTTTTATTGCATATATCGAAGTTTCAGCCGGATTAGAGCGGGATTTACGAGTAGATCTTCCATCGGAAATATAAACTGAAAATCAGGAACATTTTAGTTAATTCTAATGAAAACAGATTGATTTTTATCATTTGTATTTGAAACAACATTGTCCATATGTCTTTTCATGGATCTAAATTCAAGCCTCGCTCGAATCCAAGCCTCGAAACCTCGCTCTATGATTTGAAGTTAAAATCCTCAAATATGGTAATATAGTGACTTTTTTCACGTTATTCATGTAGTTTGATTTTCCGTATATATATTCGTTTTTACCAATATTCCGATACTTTTTCATGTTTTCTCACGATATGTGATTTGGCCTTCAAATCTCAGAATTTTCAAATTTTGCATTTTTAAGCAAGTTTTCTTGCATTTTCTTTTGTACTAAAAATCATCGAATTTAGCAATATTTTGACCTTTATCATCCCCTTTTCCTTTATGTGATTTAAACAAAATATCATCGAATTAGGCAATATTTTGCCGTTTTTCCACGTTTTTGTGAATTTTCAGGTTATTGTTATTAATTCATTAAATATACGATAAAAATTATGCAAACACATAATTGATCAGAAAATAACCTTAAATACTTCATTTTCAATCATCTATTTGTTTCTCGTTAAAATACTGAGTAAGATATTGAAAAGGGGAGAAGTTCTGTTTTATTGCATATATCGACGTTTCAGCTGGATTAGAGCCGTTTTACGTGTACATCTTCCATCGGTAATATAAACGGAAAATCAGGAACATTTTAGTTAATTCTAATGAAAACACATTGATTTTATCATTTGTATTGGAAGCAACATCTTTATACGTCTTTTCTAGGGTCTAAAAAATACGAAACGTCGCTCTGTGATTCGAAGTTAAAATCCTCAAATTTGGTATAATAATGACTTTTTTCACGTTTTTCATGTAGTTTGATATTACGTATATATATTCATTTTTACCAATATTTCGATACTATTTCATGTAGTATCACGATATGTGCTTTGGCCTTCATATCTCAGATTTTCGCATAAAATTTCATTTTAAGCAAGTTTTCTTGCATTTTGTTTCGTACTAAAAATCATCGAATTCAGAAATATTTGACGTTTATCATCCCCTTTTCCTTTATGTTATATACACAAAATATCATCGAATTAGGCAATATTTTGCTGTTTTTCCACGTTTTTGTGAACTTTCAGTTTATTGCTCTTAATTCATTAAAATACGATAAAAATTATGCAAACACATAATTGATTAGAAATTAACCTTAAACACTTAATTTTCAATCAACTATTTGTTTCTCGTTAAAATACTGAGTAAGATATTGGAAAGGGGAGAAGTTCTGTTTTTATTGCATATATCGACGTTTCAGCCGGATTAGAGCCGTTTTACGTGTACATCTTCCATCGGTAATATAAACGGAAAATCAGGAACATTTTAGTTAATTCTAATGAAAACACATTGATTTATATCATTTGTATTTGAAACAACATTGTCATATGTCTTTTCTTGGTTCTAAATAATACGAAACCTCGCTCTATGATTTGAAGTTAAAATCCTCAAATATGGTAATATAGTGACTTTTTTCACGTTATTCTTGTAGTTTGATTTTACGTATATATATTCGTTTTTACCAATATTTCTATACTACTTCATGTTTTCTCATGATATGTGATTTGGCCTTCAAATCTCAGAATTTCGCAAATTTTGCATTTTTAAGCAAGTTTTATTGCATTTAGTTTTGTACTAAAAATCATCGAATTTAGCAATATTTTGACCTTTATCATCCCTTTTTCTTTATGTGATTTAAACAAAATATCATCGAATTAGGCAATATTTTGCCGTTTTCCACGTTTTTGTGAATTTTCAATTTATTGTTATTAGATCATTAAATATACGATAAAAATTATGCAAAAACATAATTGATCAGAAATTAACCTTAAATACTTCATTTTCAATCATCTATTTGTTTCTCGTTAAAATACTGAGTAAGATATTGAAAAGGGGACAAGTTCTGTTTTTATTACATATATCGACGTTTCACCCGGATTAGAGCGGTTTTACGTGTACATCTTCCACCGGTAATATAAACGGAAAATCAGGAACATTTTAGTTAATTCTAATGAAAACACATTGATTTTTATCATTTGTATTTCAAACAACATTGTCATATGTCTTTTCTTGGATCTAAATAATACGAAACCTCGCTCTATGATTTGAAGTTAAAATCCTCAAATATGGTAATATAGTGACTTTTTCACGTTATTCATGCAGTTTGATTTTACGTATATATATTCGTTTTTACCAATATTTCGATACTACTTCATGTTTTCTCACGATATGTGATTTGGCCTTCAAATCTCAAAATTTCGCAAATTTTGCATTTTTAAGCAAGTTTTCTTGCATTTTCTTTTGTACTAAAAATCATCGAATTTAGCAATATTTTGACCTTTATCATCCCCTTTTTCTTTATGTGATTTAAACAAAATATCATTGAATTAGGCAATATTTTGCCGTTTTTTTCACGTTTTTCTGAACTTTCAGTTTATTGCTATTAATTCATTAAATATACGATAAAAATGATGCAAACACATAATTGATTAGAAATTAACCTTAAACACTTCATTTTCAATCAACTATTTGTTTCTCGTTAAAACACTGAGTAAGATATTGGAAAGGGGAGAAGTTCTGTTTTTATTGCATATATCGACGTTTCAGCCGGATTAAAGCGGTTTTACGTGTACATCTTCCATCGGTAATATAAACATAAAATCAGGAACATTTTAGTTAATTCTAATGTAAACACATTGATTTTTTATCATTTGTATTTGAAACAACATTGTCATATGTCTTTTCTTGGATCTAAATAATACGAAACCTCGCTCTATGATTTGAAGTTAAAATCCTCAAATATGGTAATATAGTGACTTTTTTCACGTTATTCATGTAGTAAAAATCATCGAATTCAGCAATATTTTGACGTTTATCATCCCCTTTTCCTTTATGTGATATAAACAAAATATCATCGAATTAGGCAATATTTTGCTGTTTTTCCACGTTTTTGTGAATTTTCAGTTTATTGCTATTAATTCATTAAACATACGATAAAAATGATGCAAACACATAATTGATTATAAATTAACCTTAAACACTTTATTTTCAATCAACTATTTGTTTCTCGTTAAAATTCAGAGTAAGATATTGGAAAGGGGAGAAGTTCTGTTTTTATTGCATATATCGAAGTTTCAGCCGGATTAGAGCGGGATTTACGTGTAGATCTTCCATCGGAAATATAAACTGAAAATCAGGAACATTTTAGTTAATTCTAAAGAAAACAGATTGATTTTTATCATTTGTATTTGAAACAACATTGTCATATGTCTTTTCTTGGACCTAAATTCAAGCCTCGCTCGAATCCAAGCCTCGAAACCTCGCTCTATGATTTGAAGTTAAAATCCTCAAATATGGTAATATAGTGACTTTTTTCACGTTATTCATGTAGTTTGATTTTCCGTATATATATTCGTTTTTACCAATATTTCGATACTTCTTCATGTTTTCTCACGATATGTGATTTGGCCTTCAAATCTCAGAATTTTCAAATTTTGCATTTTTAAGCAAGTTTTCTTGCATTTTCTTTTGTACTAAAAATCATCGAATTTAGCAGTATTTTGACCTTTATCATCCCCTTTTCCTTTATGTGATTTAAACAAAATATCATCGAATTAGGCAATATTTTGCCGTTTTTCCACGTTTTTGTGAATTTTCAGGTTATTGTTATTAATTCATTAAATATACGATAAAAATTATGCAAACACATAATTGATCAGAAAATAACCTTAAATACTTCATTTTCAATCATCTATTTGTTTCTCGTTAAAATTCTGAGTAAGATATTGAAAAGGGGAGAAGTTCTGTTTTTATTGCATATATCGACGTTTCAGCCGGATTAGAGCCGTTTTACGTGTACATCTTCCATCGGTAATATAAACGGAAAATCAGAAACATTTTAGTTAATTCTAATGAAAACACATTGATTTTTATCATTTGTATTGGAAGCAACATTGTCATATGTCTTTTCTTGGATCTAAATAATACGAAACCTCGCTCTATGATTTGAAGTTAAAATCCTCAAATATGGTAATATAGTGACTTTTTCACGTTATTCATGTAGTAAAAATCATCGAATTCAGCAATATTTTGACGTTTATCATCCCCTTTTCCTTTATGTGATATAAACAAAATATCATCGAATTAGGCAATATTTTGCTGTTTTTCCACGTTTTTGTGAATTTTCAGTTTATTGCTATTAATTCATTAAACATACGATAAAAATGATGCAAACACATAATTGATTATAAATTAACCTTAAACACTTTATTTTCAATCAACTATTTGTTTCTCGTTAAAATTCAGAGTAAGATATTGGAAAGGGGAGAAGTTCTGTTTTTATTGCATATATCGAAGTTTCAGCCGGATTAGAGCGGGATTTAAGTGTAGATCTTCCATCGGAAATATAAACTGAAAATCAGGAACATTTTAGTTAATTCTAATGAAAACAGATTGATTTTTATCATTTGTATTTGAAACAACATTGTCATATGTCTTTTCTTGGATCTAAATTCAAGCCTCGCTCGAATCCAAGCCTCGAAACCTCGCTATATGATTTGAAGTTAAAATCCTCAAATATGGTAATATAGTGACTTTTTTCACGTTATTCATGTAGTTTGATTTTCCGTATATATATTCGTTTTTACCAATATTTCGATACTTCTTCATGTTTTCTCACGATATGTGATTTGGCCTTCAAATCTCAGAATTTTCAAATTATGCATTTTTAAGCAAGGTTTCTTGCATTTTCTTTTGTACTAAAAATCATCGAATTTAGCAATATTTTGACCTTTATCACCCCCTTTTCCTTTATGTGATTTAAACAAAATATCATCGAATTAGGCAATATTTTGCCGTTTTTCCACGTTTTTGTGAATTTTCAGGTTATTGTTATTAATTCATTAAATATACGATAAAAATTATGCAAACACATAATTGATCAGAAAATAACCTTAAATACTTCATTTTCAATCATCTATTTGTTTCTCGTTAAAATACTGAGTAAGATATTGAAAAGGGGAGAAGTTCTGTTTTTATTGCATATATCGACGTTTCAGCCGGATTAGAGCCGTTTTACGTGTACATCTTCCATCGGTAATATAAACGGAAAATCAGGAACATTTTAGTTAATTCTAATGAAAACACATTGATTTTTATCATTTGTATTGGAAGCAACATCTTTATACGTCTTTTCTAGGGTCTAAAAAATACGAAACGTCGCTCTGTGATTCGAAGTTAAAATCCTCAAATTTGGTATAATAATGACTTTTTTCACGTTTTTCATGTAGTTTGATATTACGTATATATATTCATTTTTACCAATATTTCGATACTATTTCATGTAGTATCACGATATGTGCTTTGGCCTTCATATCTCAGATTTTCGCATAAAATTTCATTTTAAGCAAGTTTTCTTGCATTTTGTTTCGTACTAAAAATCATCGAATTCAGAAATATTTTGACGTTATCATCCCCTTTTCCTTTATGTGATATAAACAAAATATCATCGAATTAGGCAATATTTTGCTGTTTTTCCACGTTTTTGTGAACTTTCAGTTTATAGCTCTTAATTCATTAAAATACGATAAAAATTATGCAAACACATAATTGATTAGAAATTAACCTTAAACACTTAATTTTCAATCAACTATTTGTTTCTCGTTAAAATACTGAGTAAGATATTGGAAAGGGGAGAAGTTCTGTTTTTATTGCATATATCGACGTTTCAGCCGGATTAGAGCCGTTTTACGTGTACATCTTCCATCGGTAATATAAACGGAAAATCAGGAACATTTTAGTTAATTCTAATGAAAACACATTGATTTATATCATTTGTATTTGAAACAACATTGTCATATGTCTTTTCTTGGTTCTAAATAATACGAAACCTCGCTCTATGATTTGAAGTTAAAATCCTCAAATATGGTAATATAGTGACTTTTTTCACGTTATTCATGTAGTTTGATTTTACGTATATCTATTCGTTTTTACCAATATTTCTATACTACTTCATGTTTTCTCACGATATGTGATTTGGCCTTCAAATCTCAGAATTTCGCAAATTTTGCATTTTTAAGCAAGTTTTCTTGCATTTAGTTTTGTACTAAAAATCATCGAATTTAGCAATATTTTGACCTTTATCATCCCCTTTTCTTTATGTGATTTAAACAAAATATCATCGAATTAGGCAATATTTTGCCGTTTTCCACGTTTTTGTGAATTTTCAATTTATTGTTATTAGATCATTAAATATACGATAAAAATTATGCAAACACATAATTGATCAGAAATTAACCTTAAATACTTCATTTTCAATCATCTATTTGTTTCTCGTTAAAATACTGAGTAAGATATTGAAAAGGGGACAAGTTCTGTTTTTATTACATATATCGACGTTTCAGCCGGATTAGAGCGGTTTTACGTGTTCATCTTCCATCGGTAATATAAACGGAAAATCAGGAACATTTTAGTTAATTCTAATGAAAACACATTGATTTTTATCATTTGTATTTCAAACAACATTGTCATATGTCTTTTCTTGGATCTAAATAATACGAAACCTCGCTCTATGATTTGAAGTTAAAATCCTCAAATATGGTAATATAGTGACTTTTTCACGTTATTCATGTAGTTTGATTTTACGTATATATATTCGTTTTTACCAATATTTCGATACTACTTCATGTTTTCTCACGATATGTGATTTGGCCTTCAAATCTCAAAATTTCGCAAATTTTGCATTTTTAAGCAAGTTTTCTTGCATTTACTTTTGTACTAAAAATCATCGAATTTAGCAATATTTTGACCTTTATCATCCCCTTTTTCTTTATGTGATTTAAACAAAATATCATTGAATTAGGCAATATTTTGCCGTTTTTTCACGTTTTTGTGAACTTTCAGTTTATTGCTATTAATTCATTAAATATACGATAAAAATGATGCAAACACATAATTGATTAGAAATTAACCTTAAACACTTCATTTTCAATCAACTATTTGTTTCTCGTTAAAACACTGAGTAAGATATTGGAAAGGGGAGAAGTTCTGTTTTTATTGCATATATCGACGTTTCAGCCGGATTAAAGCGGTTTTACGTGTACATCTTCCATCGGTAATATAAACATAAAATCAGGAACATTTTAGTTAATTCTAATGTAAACACATTGATTTTTTATCATTTGTATTTGAAACAACATTGTCATATGTCTTTTCTTGGATCTAAATAATACGAAACCTCGCTCTATGATTTGAAGTTAAAATCCTCAAATATGGTAATATAGTGACTTTTTTCACGTTATTCATGTAGTAAAAATCATCGAATTCAGCAATATTTTGACGTTTATCATACCCTTTTCCTTTATGTGATATAAACAAAATATCATCGAATTAGGCAATATTTTGCTGTTTTTCCACGTTTTTGTGAATTTTCAGTTTATTGCTATTAATTCATTAAACATACGATAAAAATGATGCAAACACATAATTGATTATAAATTAACCTTAAACACTTTATTTTCAATCAACTATTTGTTTCTCGTTAAAATTCAGAGTAAGATATTGGAAAGGGGAGAAGTTCTGTTTTTATTGCATATATCGAAGTTTCAGCCGGATTAGAGCGGGATTTACGTGTATATCTTCCATCGGAAATATAAACTGAAAATCAGGAACATTTTAGTTAATTCTAATGAAAACAGATTGATTTTTATCATTTGTATTTGAAACAACATTGTCATATGTCTTTTCTTGGATCTAAATTCAAGCCTCGCTCGAATCCAAGCCTCGAAACCTCGCTCTATGATTTGAAGTTAAAATCCTCAAATATGGTAATATAGTGACTTTTTTCACGTTATTCATGTAGTTTGATTTTCCGTATATATATTCGTTTTTACCAATATTTCGATACTTCTTCATGTTTTCTCACGATATGTGATTTGGCCTTCAAATCTCAGAATTTTCAAATTTTGCATTTTTAAGCAAGTTTTCTTGCATTTTCTTTTGTACTAAAAATCATCGAATTTAGCAATATTTTGACCTTTATCATCCCCTTTTCCTTTATGTGATTTAAACAAAATATCATCGAATTAGGCAATATTTTGCCGTTTTTCCACGTTTTTGTGAATTTTCAGGTTATTGTTATTAATTCATTAAATATACGATAAAAATTATGCAAACACATAATTGATCAGAAAATAACCTTAAATACTTCATTTTCAATCATCTATTTGTTTCTCGTTAAAATACTGAGTAAGATATTGAAAAGGGGAGAAGTTCTGTTTTTATTGCATATATCGACGTTTCAGCCGGATTAGAGCCGTTTTACGTGTACATCTTCTATCGGTAATATAAACGGAAAATCAGGAACATTTTAGTTAATTCTAATGAAAACACATTGATTTTTATCATTTGTATTGGAAGCAACATCTTTATACGTCTTTTCTAGGGTCTAAAAAATACGAAACGTCGCTCTGTGATTCGAAGTTAAAATCCTCAAATTTGGTATAATAATGACTTTTTTCACGTTTTTCATGTAGTTTGATATTACGTATATATATTCATTTTTACCAATATTTCGATACTATTTCATGTAGTATCACGATATGTGCTTTGGCCTTCATATCTCAGATTTTCGCATAAAATTTCATTTTAAGCAAGTTTTCTTGCATTTTGTTTCGTACTAAAAATCATCGAATTCAGAAATATTTTGACGTTTATCATCCCCTTTTCCTTTATGTGATATAAACAAAATATCATCGAATTAGGCAATATTTTGCTGTTTTTCCACGTTTTTGTGAACTTTCAGTTTATTGCTCTTAATTCATTAAAAATACGATAAAAATTATGCAAACACATAATTGATTAAAAATTAACCTTAAACACTTAATTTTCAATCAACTATTTGTTTCTCGTTAAAATACTGAGTAAGATATTGGAAAGGGGAGAAGTTCTGTTTTTATTGCATATATCTACGTTTCAGCCGGATTAGAGCCGTTTTACGTGTACATCTTCCATCGGTAATATAAACGGAAAATCAGGAACATTTTAGTTAATTCTAATGAAAACACATTGATTTTTATCATTTGTATTTGAAACAACATTGTCATATATCTTTTCTTGGATCTAAATTCAAGCCTCGCTCGAATCCAAGCCTCGAAACCTCGCTCTATGATTTGAAGTTAAAATCCTCAAATATGGTAATATAGTGACTTTTTTCACGTTATTCATGTAGTTTGATTTTCCGTATATATATTCGTTTTTACCAATATTTCGATACTACTTCATGTTTTCTCACGATATGTGATTTGGCCTTCAAATCTCAGAATTTTCAAATTTTGCATTTTTAAGCAAGTTTTCTTGCATTTTCTTTTGTACTATAAATCATTGAATTTAGCAATATTTTGACCTTTATCATCCCCTTTTCCTTTATGTGATTTAAACAAAATATCATCGAATTAGGCAATATTTTGCCGTTTTTCCACGTTTTTGCGAATTTTCAGTTTATTGTTATTAATTCATTAAATATACGATAAAAATTATGCAAACACATAATTGATCAGAAAAAAACTTAAATACTTCATTTTCAATCATCTATTTGTTTCTCGTTAAAATACTGAGTAAGATATTGGAAAGGGGAGAAGTTCTGTTTTTATTACATATATCGACGATTCAGCCGGATTAGAGCCGTTTTACGTGTACATCTTCCATCGGTAATATAAACGGAAAATCAGGAACATTTTAGTTAATTCTAATGAAAACACATTGATTTTTATCATTTGTATTGGAAGCAACATCTTTATACGTCTTTTCTAGCGTCTAAAAAATACGAAACGTCGCTCTATGATTCGAAGTTAAAATCCTGAAATTTGGTATAATAATGACTTTTTTCACGTTTTTCATGTAGTTTGATATTACGTATATATATTCATTTTTACCAATATTTCGATACTATTTCATGTAGTATCACGATATGTGCTTTGGCCTTCAAATCTCAGATTTTCGCATAAAATTGCATTTTAAGCAAGTTTTCTTGCATTTTGTTTCGTACTAAAAATCATCGAATTCAGCAATATTTTGACGTTTATTATCCCCTTTTCCTTTATGTGATATAAACAAAATATCATCCAATTAGGCAATATTTTGCTGTTTTTCCACGTTTTTGTGAACTTTCAGTTTATTGCTCTTAATTCATTAAAATACGATAAAAATTATGCAAACACATAATTGATTAGAAATTAACCTTAAACACTTAATTTTCAATCAACTATTTGTTTCTCGTTAAAATACTGAGTAAGATATTGGAAAGGGGCGAAGTTCTGTTTTTATTGCATATATCGACGTTTCAGCCGGATTAGAGCCGTTTCCCAGCAAACACAAATCATCTACACAACGTTCGCCTATCTCTTCCCAAAGGTGTGGGAATGATTTGCATTGAGAATGGTTCAGGAGAGCCTTTGAGAAACTTTTACTCAAAAAATCCAAACACAAAGGTTTAATTATAAATTGTTTTTCTACAATTATTTTCTTCCAAATGTAAAACAAATAGTTGTTACATGTTTAAATATAAAATTTATGGTGTTATTTTGTAAAATTCATTAATAAATTGTGAATGATATATATTGGCTGAGTGAAACCTTTAAAATCCATTTAGTTATAATTTGAACAGAAAAAAATAGTTTTCCAAATTTTCTGAAAATCGCTCTTTTTAACACAATTTGACTCCTTATGCATTCCACTAAACACTATATCATGTTTAAATATATAATTTATGTATTATTCCCTAAAATAATTTATATAAATTATATAAGTTGCTGGAAAGTGGTGTTAAAGATTCTGAAAACTTTTTGTTGTGTTATAATTGGAATGTTCTTATTAACTATGTCTCAAGTTCACAGTTTATCAAACAAGAATATTAACATTCGTCAACTCTTAAAATCTTATATGTTATCTTGCTGGTGCAAAATGGGTGAATCTTTAGGAACAGCTATAGTATCTATATATCACAAATGGTGTTTTCCCTAACTCAAACAATGTAGGGTTTATTATTCTACACATATTTCTAATGACTCTTAGATGTTTACATTCTCTGAAGTATAATTGTGAAGGCTGTGTCCATCACTCTCAACACAGATTCTTAAACTCCTCTCTGCAGGTTCAACTATATAATTAGTTTCCATTTTGAATCTCCATGGACATTTGTATCCAAAATGAAACCAATGTGGTTTCCTTCAGTGCCTTCAGCCAGCACATTTGCTCATTCATTTCCACAGATTCCAACATGGTAGGGGATTTACAGAAATTTGTATATTCATATTGTTATATATTAAAAATATGAATGCAGTTCAATATGATAAGACAAATACATGAGTTTATGATAAATTCGTTTTCTGTGATATACCATTGATATGCTCTTTTTTTCTTTAAACGGCAGACTAAACTAAAGTGCTCACATCAACAGATTTGATGTATAAATGGTCAACGCTCAACAGAGTTAGTATAAATGTATTAGTATAAATCTTACTTGTCTCATTGTTAATTCACATTCAATGTCAACTTGTGGTTTTGATGTGGCACGTTTGGCCAAGACACCCCACCCCATTATGCACCCCATACCCATCTTGTGGGCGGTTGTGGAAAGGGTTACAGAGGCACATAATGGGCTCAGGGACTGAACCCCACAATTCATTTAGCTAAGCAAGTTACAATCTTGATGAGCTAGTTACAAAATTCAATATAAGTCATCACATCAACAATGGGTTCGAGATCGACCTCAAGTACAGGTTCTAAATTAAGCAACTGACATATGTGGAGAGCTAGTATCAAAATTTATATGTTTGTCCTGCACACCGTCCCCCATCCAGTGGGCAGCGGTGGATAGGTTACAATCACTTAGTTGTTATCTACAGTTAGCAAACTGGGGATATTTGGCTAAAATTTCTGATAGCAGATCATTTTGAATGAAATATTGACACATCGCTGGAACATTGGTTATAGAATTGTCTCTAAATTCATGTATCTTTTCGCACTCCATCACATAGTGACGGAGGGTGTGCGAATAATTTTGTTGACACAGTTTACATTTGGTCAGGTCTACATGAGCAGATAATGAGAATTCCCAGAGATACTTGTAACCGAGTCTAAGCCGAGCAGTAGTAACATCTAGAAGTCTGCTGATTTTATTGGATGATCCATAGATGTGTGGCTCCTCTTGTATGATAGTATGATGATAGATGGAATTACTAGTTCCAGTTTCTAGGCAGGCGATGAGTACTCACAATAACCTTAAGTGTCAAAACAAAAATGTGTATACTCTTTTTACTCTCCTGACCTTAGTTCTTGAGCTATGTATTTCATTTTGGTACCAACGTGTTCGCAATAACATTCTCTAGAAGAACATCAGCAAAAACGATCACCAAAAGTTATATGAATACCAGCACCCAATAAATACCTACGTAGATGACTCGCCGTGAGTGCCCAAGAGTAACAAAATGTTTTTACTCTTGGGATTGTTATCACTTCCACACTTGTCCTACAGCGTTAATTTTGGTATCAATGTACTCGCAATTATTTCACTGTCCTGACATTATTATTGTATGTACGTCATTCATTTTTGTGCCAATATTTTCGCAATAGAATGTTCTATGAGCCCGTAGGTAAAAAAGAGCAACAAAGCGTAAGATAGAATAGCACCATATATAAAACAACGCTGGTACATATCAGTGAGCGTCAAACACACACGAAATGTGTGTGTTTGATGGTGGTCAAACGATGTTTCATGTGTTTGATCAGGTGATGTCCTGATCCGCATAATTAAAGTATGAATTATGTTGAGAAAAAATAAGAAAAAATGGAAAAAACAGGGGTGGGAGAAACATCACAGAAAAAGAGTAAAAATACAATTTGGTCAACAAAACAGCATTGTTTAAAATAAAAGATATGGATTGACATTTTGGTGGTTAGGTAGGTTACATTAAGTTAATTAGGTAGTACTTAGTGTTTATCTGTTATAGATAGGAGCTGCCTGGTATGGACCAATAGGCCTTCTGCAGTTACCTTTGTTTTTATGTTTTTGCCCTGTAACCTAAATGGTTAGAGAGGCACATATATGGGCTTAGGGACTGAACCCCACACTACATTTAGCTAAGCTGGTTACAATCTTGATGATGTAGTTACAAAATTCTGTATAAGTCGTCACATTATTAATGGGTTCGAGATCAACCACAATTTCCTGAATGGATATAACAAAGGGGATATTAATAGGTTATTAAAATTGTCAACACACGATAGAACACGAAACAATGGGTATAAATTGGATAAGTTTAGATTTAGGAAAGACTTGGGTAATTACTGGGTCAGTAATAGGGTTGTTGATTTGTGGAATTTTTCTTAACTTATAAATTTATCTTTATTTATCTTAAACTGGTTGGGAGAGGTACAGTTTTTAACATAATTGGGAAGGTCATTCCACATTCGAGGTCCCTTGATTTGTAAAGCATTTCTAGTTTGACTAAGTCGTACTCTTGGAATATCAAATAGGTATTTGTTTCTGGTGTGGTGCTCATGGGATCTGTTACAACCTTCTAGGAAGCTTTTAGGGTCAGGATTGACATTACAGTGCAGCGTTTTATATATATAAAATACACATGAGAGTATGTGCAGGGACTTAATATCTAACATATTCAGAGATTTGAGTAAGGGGTCCATATATACTGCCCGGTTGCCTGAAATGCTATATGCCTACTATATTGGCTTTAGGTATTGTATGCACTAGCTCTATCTATAAATCCAACATTATGTTTGTAAATCAACTATGTATGTACTTTCCTGAATAAAATTGACTTTACTGTACACTTATATGCTCTGTGGATTTGTTATCCCCTATCGTTTGGGAGAAAAAAAATTACTAATACGTTCGGCGAATGACTTTGACTTCAACTTCACTTTGACTTCGTTCATGTCATCGTATTTTCCGTAATATATAAAGATTATGACAATGCAATTATATTATTGTGTGCAAATAAGTTGGAAATTTCATGTACCCTAAAAATAGTAAAATAAAGAATAAGAATAATTAAATAATTGTTGTAGTAAATTGTCACACGTTCATCATACGCAAACGAACACACAGTTTGGAGCGTCAGTACAACAAGATCGCCGCCATTTTAAAACACGGCTTCGAATGTAAGTAATGTTTTTCTCGTACTAACACTGTATTATGCAATAGATTAGGTCTTGAATTCACAAATTTAGTTGTTACATCTGACAGAGTATGTTAGACTGTGTAATGCTGGTCCATGTTGACGTATTTGTGGGCTTGGTTGGTTTAAATGTGATGGCACCCCAATAAGGGCACCCCACAACTGCTGCATATTCTAGCTTTGGACTAGCAAAAGTGGTGAACAATTTCTTTAGTATTTCGCCATCCATGTATTTAAAAGCAATTCTGAAGTTGGAATGCATGGCATAGGCTCCTCACACAATGTTCTTTATGTGGTCCTCAGGTGATAGTTTTCTATTTAGAACCACCCCTAGATCTCTTTCTTTATCAGAATTCCTTAAAGATTTCTCACATGGTTTTCCTAATGATAGATTGTGGGCTGTAAGGGACAGGTTTGATGTATGGATTAGTTGATAGAAGTTCCAGTCCACCTGTAGACAGGGATCTCACATCAGCTTGTATATTATACATGGATAAGATTTGATAAATTCAGTTATTTGACTGAACACTGGCTCTGTTTAAATCAGAGATTTAAACATACATAGTCTAACCTAGCTCCTTTCTTTTTTACCTAGCTTTTACCTAGCCTAACCTAGCTTTTTTTTCCCAAGCTGGTCTATGGCGTGTATGTTAAATAAACCAAATTTTTCACTTTTGACAATTGAGCACCTGCTACATCCAGATTCTAGGGAGGAAAGGAATATAATATAATATCTAATATATCTATCTGTGTGAAATAGATTAAATCCAGTTATTTGATATTCAGCTAATAGTTCTGTATTTTCTACATTCATCCATGTTTTGGTAAGTGCAATAATATGTATTGTTTCATTGCAGATTAGAGATTCAAGATAGTTCTAGATTTCCGAAGTACTGAAACGCGCGCCATACAGGCTTGGTGGATCTAGGTGCAAGGTAAAATTATTTACATTTACTTGTTTTGTATTTATATGCATATATGCATTTATATGCATTATTCTATAGAATAATAGATCTCGTAATAATTTTGCAAAAATAGTGGCATTTACTATTTTTAAAAGATTATTAAAAAATTTACTGATATGGTGCATTCGGAAGACAAACCCAATTTTTCACTTTTGACAATTGAGCTCGGGTGCAGGGGGGGGGGGGTGGGTTGTGTAAAAGCCTGGTTTGTGCCTCGGAGAGGCTATGGGATCCAGTAAGATCGTCCTTCCTTTCCTCCCTAGAATCTGGATGTAGCAGGTGCTCAATTGTCAAAAGTGAAAAATTGGGTTTGTCTTCCGAATGCATCATATCAGTAAATTTTTTAATAATCTTTTAAAAATAGTAAATGCCACTATTTTTGCAAAATTATTACGAGATCTATTATTCTAATAACGGTTTGATAAAATACAGTAGACTGCCTACTGGTTTTACCTGTAATAAGGTTTGATACAGATGATTATCCGTTCAAGGGGATTAAATAGCCGTTCTATGGCCCCAGGGTTTTCTCAAATTTTCTTTCATAGCCGGTCTATGGCCCCTAGGTTTTACGAACTTTTTTTCCCAAGCCGGTCTATGGCCCCTGGGTTTTACAAACTTTTTTTTTCCCAAGCCGGTCTATGGCGTGTATGTTAAATAAACCAAATTTTTCACTTTTGACAATTGAGCACCTGCTACATTCAGATTCTAGGGAGGAAAGGAATATAATATAATATCTAATATATCTATCTGTGTGAAATAGATTAAATCCATTTATTTGATATTCAGCTAATAGTTCTGTATTTTCTACATTCATCCATGTTTTGGTAAGTGCAATAATATGTATTGTTTCATTGCAGATTAGAGATTCAAGATAGTTCTAGATTTCCGAAGTACTGAAACGCGCGCCATACAGGCTTGGTGGATCTAGGTGCAAGGTAAAATTATTTACATTTACTTGTTTTGTATTTATATGCATATATGCATTTATAT
The DNA here is from genome assembly GCF_040958095.1 of Procambarus clarkii. Taxonomy (NCBI): domain Eukaryota; kingdom Metazoa; phylum Arthropoda; class Malacostraca; order Decapoda; family Cambaridae; genus Procambarus; species Procambarus clarkii. The sequence continues at coordinate 907,795 of NW_027189129.1, read as the reverse complement.
GCATTATTCTATAGAATAATAGATCTCATAATAATTTTGCAAAAATAGTGGCATTTACTATTTTTAAAAGATTATTAAAAAATGTACTGATATGGTGCATTCGGAAGACAAACCCAATTTTTCACTTTTGACAATTGAGCTCGGGTGCAGGGGGGGGGGGGTTGTGTAAAAGCCTGGTTTGTGCCTCGGAGAGGCAATGGGATCCAGTAAGTTCAGTAGAACTTCGGCTTCAACCCTTTTACCCTGTTGTAGCTCAGTCGATTAAGGCAGTGTCTGGGATGCTCCCGGACGCAGGTTCGAATCCTCGTCACGGCCCTTGTGGATTTGTTCATTTGATGCATCACGTTATTGTGATCTGTGTGTGTAATTCTTCACTTGCTACAGCAACAGGAATGTGTGTGTATGTATTTGTGTTGTTAAATATGACCGAAAGTGTAAGATTAATGATTCTAACACAAATCGTCTGAATATTTGTTTTTCTTCACTGTCGAGAGTAGTTAAAAAAATTTACTCGAGTTTATTTTCACACTTTATTTATGGTCCTTAAGTCCCTCTCCTTAATGCTGCTGCTGTTTCTCGCATCTTTGCAACGCTTGTATGTTTGGGGGTTTGGCCTCTTGCTATATATTGATTCCATTTGTGTGTGTTTGGGTCTCAGGCCCTCTCGCAATTTCTGTTGAACAAACCCCTTTTCCTAGTTCTGCATCTCTCCTTTGATACAAATTTTGTTGTGCTTTTATCATATATTTCACAAAATTTGACATACATTTCATTTACTTCATGTCCTATCAGCAAGTGTTTGTCAAATTCTTTAAGGAAAGTTTATCATCCTGATTGCAGATCTCTAGCGCTATTATGTCAACTTCTTGTGGATTCGCAATCATTATTTAATTTACCTTTAGGTGTTCTTTCACCAGCACAGCAACACTGTACCTCTCCCAACCAGTTTAAGATAAAAACTAAGTACTAACTAATTAACTCAATGTAACCTACCTTACCCCCAAAATGTCAACCCATGTCTTCTATTTTAAACAATGCTGTTTTGTTGACCAAATTGTATTTTTGTTTTTTTCTGCAATGTTTCCCCCCCCCACCACTCTACCACCACATTGAGTTTAGTAGCTCTGTGCACGTCAGGTGCTGTTTAATATACAGACCTACTCCTCCATTTAACCTAGTTTCTCTATCACATCTATATCACATCACATCGCTCCAAGCCTGGTGGAGCTTGGTCCACCAGGCTGTTGTTTGGAGTGGCCCGCAGATCCACATACAGTCTGCATATGATATACAGTCTGTTGATCAATTGAACTACAGTAGTTAGTTTTTATCATCCGAATGCACCAATATGTGTTCATTCTTCCCAGATGAAGGAACTAGGTAATATTCATCATCTGAATGCACCATCTGAAGCTTTAACACACTCATGATACACGAGAGGTTTAAAAAATTTTAAAACTTTTAAAACTTTTTGACCTATGTATTTAAAAGCAATTCTAAAGTTAAAAAGTGTAGCATTGGCCCCTCGCAGAATGTTCTTAATATGATCCTCAGGTTATAGTTTTCTATCTAAAACCACCCCTAGATCTCTTTCTTGATCAGAGTTCTTTATAGATCTCTGTGGCTCGATCATAGAAACTAAGTAAATTCGTTACACTGGACCTTCCAGATCGAATACCATGCTGACAGTCTGATATATCATTCAGTACGTCTGCATCTGAAATTGAGCAATACCGGATTTATTATTTGGTTTTAAAAATTTTATACTTATAATCTTAACTTATTTCAGAGACCACGAGTAATCTGGGCTTCGAACTCAACAGAAAAGCCTTCCGTAGACCTGCTTCTTTGCTACATAATAGACAAAATTTAGTAAGTATTGATTTATTATGTGTTTGTTTATTTATTTATTTTTTCTTTATATACAAGAAGGTACATTGGGGGAGAGTACAATGACTTGAAGTTATACATTCTTGTAAAGCAACTAGCACTCATAGCGTTTCGGGCAGATCTAAGTATAGACCAAGGAACTTACCATCTTTTTTATTTCTGATGTTAACATTGTGTAACTGTAGATGAATTGCATTTGTTGATTTGCTCCCAAGTAAGATGTTGTAGGTCCTTTCTATGTTTAGTGGGAGTTTGTTGGTTGACATTAATAAGTGGAATTTTTTTTAATTTATTGTTTACATCATTATTGTGTTGTGTTGTGTTGTTTTGGTAGTGATGTGCAATGTGTTGCTTGGGTAGTGATTCGTCCAGTTCTGGTAGTAGTGCGGTTGTTGTGTGGTGTAGTACTTGTGTGCTTGTTAATGACTTGTATTCCAGTCTTGTGGGTATCTCCTTTCCCCTACGGGCCAACTGCTTTGTTCTTACCTAGCATTTTGCTTTGTTTGGGTATGAATGTTTGTGTGCCGTATATTTTGCAAAATTTGCCATATATCTCATTATTTACTCCTCTGCCTAGCAACAAGTCTGTCTAATTATACTCATTAACTGTTTTTCAAAGTTCCCCATAGTGTCCTTTATTGAAATCGAGTTCATGAACCGTTTCAATGTTCTTATTTTCTTCTAGATTATATCTTAAAGTATATTTAAATGTTATTGTTATTATTGTTATTAAATGTTATTGTGACATTGCATTGCAATTGAGCTATGTTGTTTACCATACCGTTCATTTCGTGAGTATAAGTATAGATGCCACACTTGTGACAGGTAAAACCATGCCTTTTTTGAAAAACAGCACCGTCTGTTGCACGTAAGAGCAACCCACACTATATTATGTTGCGATATTATTTCAATATTTCCGATTGCATTGATAATTTGAATTTTCATAGATTTCAATTTATTTTCATTTCGATATAATAATTTTGTGTGACATTGCATTGAAATTGAGCTGTGTTGTTTACCATACTGTTCATTTCATGAGTATAGTTTATTTTTTATTTTTTTCATTTCATTTTTTTAGCTGTTCTTATTTTTCAGTGATGGGAATATCAGATCATTTGATGTTCCCAATTTTCTGATGGAAGCATCAGACCATTATAGAATGCATCGGATGAGGTAGTTTGGAATGGTGGGGAGGACGAGAGGGGGGATGGTGGGGAAGACGAGGGGACAGAGGAGAGGGTAATGGTGGGGAGGACGAGGGGACTGGGGAGTTGGGGATGGTGGGGACAGGGGAATGCTGGGGAGGACAAAGGGACAGGTGAATGGGAGATGGTGGGGGAGGAAGAAGGACAGGGGAGGGGAAAATGGTAAGGAGGACGATGGGACAGGGAAGTGGGGATGATGTGGGGACGGGGAAGTGGGAAGGACGAGAGGACTGTGGAATGGGGAATGGCAAAGTGAATTATAATTATATATATTAATTAATTCTTATAAATTTCCAGAAGCCTGTATCAACACCCACACTAATGCAACTGAAAGAGATGTTGAGACAAGTATTGCTGATATGTTGAAGAACGCCCCAAACAAACTCGGTGGAAACAGATACAAGGTAAAGTTTGCCAATTTGCTGTAGTCTAATTCAATTTCTTTTTAGTAATCTTTGAGAACATTTATGCTATGAATAAGATAAAATAATGTAACTGATTTTGACTAAATATGTAGATATATTTAATTTTCTGAGCACTAAAAATGAAAGAAAACCAAAATAAGAGGTGGCTACTATCTCTAATAATGGGCTGGAATAATGCAGGATATAATAATATATATATATAAATATGACAATGTCAGACCACGGAGGAAGAATGAAAGAGGAATTTCCTTAAGTACTTTCGTATATTAAAAACATCTTCAGAAGGTCCTTCTGAAGATGTATTTAATATACAAAAGTACTTAAGGAAATTCCTGTTTCATTCTTCCTCCGTGGTCTGACATTGTCACATTCTTAATCAAGTGTTTATTTTCGTGATATACACACATATATATAAATATATATATATATATATATATATATATATATATATATATTTATATATATTTATTTTTATAAATATATATATGATATATAGATTCTATATAGATTCTATTATTCTATTCTATTCTATTCTATAGTTTTATATAGATTCTTGTTTTAGTTTTTTTTTCTATAATATGGAAACAGTTTTTAATTAATAAATTAAATATTATATAATAAAATAATGTATTATTGAAAACAATTAGTAACAAACAATATTTCATTACAGGGTGGTGAAGCAAGAAGACATGTGCATCACACAGCAGACTTGGATATGACGAAGAATGAAAATGGCTAATGTCTATATAGAAGAATCTATATGTGTCTATATATAGACACATATAGATTCCTATATATAACCTACATGTATATATGTGTATATATATTATAATATATATATATATATATATATATATATATATATATATATATATATATATATATATATATATATATATATATATATATATATATATATATATGTCGTACCTAATAGCCAGAACGCACTTCTCTGCCTACTATGCAAGGCCCGATTTGCCTAATAAGCCAAGTTTTCATGAATTCATTATTTTTCGACAACTTAACCTACCTAACCTAACCTAACATAACTTTTTCGGCTACCTAACCTAACCTTACCTATAAATATAGGTTAGGTTAGGTTAGGTAGGGTTGGTTAGGTTCGGTTGGTTAGGGTTGGTATATATATATATATATATGTATATATATATATATATATATACATATATATATATATATATTATATATATATATATATATATTTTATATATATATATATATATATATATATATATATATATATATATATATATATATATATATATATATATATATATATATATATATATATATATATATATATATATATATATATATATATATATATATATATATATATATTATGTCCGGTCGTGATGGTCAAGTGGATTAAGGCGTCTTGTACATACCAGTTGCATTGCTTCTGGGAGTATGGGTTCGAGTCACTTCTGGGGTGTGAGTTTTCAGTTGCATATGTCCTGGGGACCATTCAGGCTTGTTCGCATTTGTGTTCCTCACGTGTTGCCCCAAAGAATGAGGTGATTTGGTAAAATGCTATGCCCAAGATAACTATCCGAGTGCCGGCGGTGGGGTGGTTCAAATAGCCTCGGCTATCACCTCATTATGTCCGGTCGTGATGGTCAAGTGGATTAAGGCGTCTTGTACATACCAGTTGCGTTGCTTCTGGGAGTATGGGTTCGAGTCACTTCTGGGGTGTGAGTTTTCAGTTGCATATGTCCTGGGGACCATTCAGGCTTGTTCGCATTTGTGTTCCTCACGTGTTGCCCCAAAGAATGAGGTGATTTGGTAAAATGCTATGCCCAAGATAACTATCCGAGTGCCGGCGGTGGGGTGGTTCAAATAGCCTCGGCTATCACCTCATTATGTCCGGTCGTGATGGTCAAGTGGATTAAGGCGTCTTGTACATACCAGTTGCGTTGCTTCTGGGAGTATGGGTTCGAGTCACTTCTGGGGTGTGAGTTTTCAGTTGCATATGTCCTGGGGACCATTCAGGCTTGTTCGCATTTGTGTTCCTCACGTGTTGCCCCAAAGAATGAGGTGATTTGGTAAAATGCTATGCCCAAGATAACTATCCGAGTGCCGGCGGTGGGGTGGTTCAAATAGCCTCGGCTATCACCTCATTATGTCCGGTCGTGATGGTCAAGTGGATTAAGGCGTCTTGTACATACCAGTTGCGTTGCTTCTGGGAGTATGGGTTCGAGTCACTTCTGGGGTGTGAGTTTTCAGTTGCATATGTCCTGGGGACCATTCAGGCTTGTTCGCATTTGTGTTCCTCACGTGTTGCCCCAAAGAATGAGGTGATTTGGTAAAATGCTATGCCCAAGATAACTATCCGAGTGCCGGCGGTGGGGTGGTTCAAATAGCCTCGGCTATCACCTCATTATGTCCGGTCGTGATGGTCAAGTGGATTAAGGCGTCTTGTACATACCAGTTGCGTTGCTTCTGGGAGTATGGGTTCGAGTCACTTCTGGGGTGTGAGTTTTCAGTTGCATATGTCCTGGGGACCATTCAGGCTTGTTCGCATTTGTGTTCCTCACGTGTTGCCCCAAAGAATGAGGTGATTTGGTAAAATGCTATGCCCAAGATAACTATCCGAGTGCCGGCGGTGGGGTGGTTCAAATAGCCTCGGCTATCACCTCATTATGTCCGGTCGTGATGGTCAAGTGGATTAAGGCGTCTTGTACATACCAGTTGCGTTGCTTCTGGGAGTATGGGTTCGAGTCACTTCTGGGGTGTGAGTTTTCAGTTGCATATGTCCTGGGGACCATTCAGGCTTGTTCGCATTTGTGTTCCTCACGTGTTGCCCCAAAGAATGAGGTGATTTGGTAAAATGCTATGCCCAAGATAACTATCCGAGTGCCGGCGGTGGGGTGGTTCAAATAGCCTCGGCTATCACCTCATTATGTCCGGTCGTGATGGTCAAGTGGATTAAGGCGTCTTGTACATACCAGTTGCGTTGCTTCTGGGAGTATGGGTTCGAGTCACTTCTGGGGTGTGAGTTTTCAGTTGCATATGTCCTGGGGACCATTCAGGCTTGTTCGCATTTGTGTTCCTCACGTGTTGCCCCAAAGAATGAGGTGATTTGGTAAAATGCTATGCCCAAGATAACTATCCGAGTGCCGGCGGTGGGGTGGTTCAAATAGCCTCGGCTATCACCTCATTATGTCCGGTCGTGATGGTCAAGTGGATTAAGGCGTCTTGTACATACCAGTTGCGTTGCTTCTGGGAGTATGGGTTCGAGTCACTTCTGGGGTGTGAGTTTTCAGTTGCATATGTCCTGGGGACCATTCAGGCTTGTTCGCATTTGTGTTCCTCACGTGTTGCCCCAAAGAATGAGGTGATTTGGTAAAATGCTATGCCCAAGATAACTATCCGAGTGCCGGCGGTGGGGTGGTTCAAATAGCCTCGGCTATCACCTCATTATGTCCGGTCGTGATGGTCAAGTGGATTAAGGCGTCTTGTACATACCAGTTGCGTTGCTTCTGGGAGTATGGGTTCGAGTCACTTCTGGGGTGTGAGTTTTCAGTTGCATATGTCCTGGGGACCATTCAGGCTTGTTCGCATTTGTGTTCCTCACGTGTTGCCCCAAAGAATGAGGTGATTTGGTAAAATGCTATGCCCAAGATAACTATCCGAGTGCCGGCGGTGGGGTGGTTCAAATAGCCTCGGCTATCACCTCATTATGTCCGGTCGTGATGGTCAAGTGGATTAAGGCGTCTTGTACATACCAGTTGCGTTGCTTCTGGGAGTATGGGTTCGAGTCACTTCTGGGGTGTGAGTTTTCAGTTGCATATGTCCTGGGGACCATTCAGGCTTGTTCGCATTTGTGTTCCTCACGTGTTGCCCCAAAGAATGAGGTGATTTGGTAAAATGCTATGCCCAAGATAACTATCCGAGTGCCGGCGGTGGGGTGGTTCAAATAGCCTCGGCTATCACCTCATTAT
>NW_027189129.1:730313-895313 GCF_040958095.1 Procambarus clarkii | reverse complement strand
TATGTGATTTAAACAAAATATCATCGAATTAGGCAATATTTTGCCGTTTTTCCACTTTTTTGCGAATTTTCAGTTTATTGTTATTAATTCATTAAATATACGATAAAAATTATGCAAACACATAATTGATCAGAAAAAACCTTAAATACTTCATTTTCAATCATCTATTTGTTTCTCGTTAAAATACTGAGTAAGATATTGGAAAGGGGAGAAGTTCTGTTTTTATTACATATATCGACGATTCAGCCGGATTAGAGCCGTTTTACGTGTACATCTTCCATCGGTAATATAAACGGAAAATCAGGAACATTTTAGTTAATTCTAATGAAAACACATTGATTTTTATCATTTGTATTGGAAGCAACATCTTTATACGTCTTTTCTAGGGTCTAAAAAATACGAAACGTCGCTCTATGATTCGAAGTTAAAATCCTGAAATTTGGTATAATAATGACTTTTTTCACGTTTTTCATGTAGTTTGATATTACGTATATATATTCATTTTTACCAATATTTCGATACTATTTCATGTAGTATCACGATATGTGCTTTGGCCTTCAAATCTCAGATTTTCGCATAAAATTGCATTGTAAGCAAGTTTTCTTGCATTTTGTTTCGTACTAAAAATCATCGAATTCAGCAATATTTTGACGTTTATCATCCCCTTTTCCTTTATGTGATATAAACAAAATATCATCGAATTAGGCAATATTTTGCTGTTTTTCCACGTTTTTGTGAACTTTCAGTTTATTGCTCTTAATTCATTAAAATACGATAAAAATTATGCAAACACATAATTGATTAGAAATTAACCTTAAACACTTAATTTTCAATCAACTATCTGTTTCTCGTTAAAATACTGAGTAAGATATTGGAAAGGGGAGAAGTTCTGTTTTTATTGCATATATCGACGTTTCAGCCGGATTAGAGCCGTTTTACGTGTACATCTTCCGTCGGTAATATAAACGGAAAATCAGGAACATTTTAGTTAATTCTAATGAAAACACATTGATTTTTATCATTTGTATTTGAAACAACATTGTCATATGTCTTTTCTTGGATCTAAATAATACGAAACCTCGCTCTATGATTTGAAGTTAAAATCCTCAAATATGGTAATATAGTGACTTTTTTCACGTTATTCATGTAGTTTGATTTTACGTATATATATTCGTTTTTACCAATATTTCTATACTACTTCATGTTTTCTCACGATATGTGATTTGGCCTTCAAATCTCAGAATTTCGCAAATTTTGCATTTTTAAGCAAGTTTTCTTGCATTTAGTTTTGTACTAAAAATCATCGAATTTAGCAATATTTTGACCTTTATCATCCCTTTTTCTTTATGTGATTTAAACAAAATATCATCGAATTAGGCAATATTTTGCCGTTTTCCACGTTTTTGTGAATTTTCAATTTATTGTTATTAGATCATTAAATATACGATAAAAATTATGCAAACACATAATTGATCAGAAATTAACCTTAAATACTTCATTTTCAATCATCTATTTGTTTCTCGTTAAAATACTGAGTAAGATATTGAAAAGGGGACAAGTTCTGTTTTTATTACATATATCGACGTTTCAGCCGGATTAGAGCGGTTTTACGTGTACATCTTCCATCGGTAATATAAACGGAAAATCAGGAACATTTTAGTTAATTCTAATGAAAACACATTGATTTTTATCATTTGTATTTCAAACAACATTGTCATATGTCTTTTCTTGGATCTAAATAATACGAAACCTCGCTCTATGATTTGAAGTTAAAATCCTCAAATATGGTAATATAGTGACGTTTTCACGTTATTCATGTAGTTTGATTTTACGTATATATATTCGTTTTTACCAATATTTCGATACTACTTCATGTTTTCTCACGATATGTGATTTGGCCTTCAAATCTCAAAATTTCGCAAACTTTGCATTTTTAAGCAAGTTTTCTTGCATTTTCTTTTGTACTAAAAATCATCGAATTTAGCAATATTTTGACCTTTATCATCCCCTTTTTCTTTATGTGATTTAAACAAAATATCATTGAATTAGGCAATATTTTGCCGTTTTTTCACGTTTTTGTGAACTTTCAGTTTATTGCTATTAATTCATTAAATATACGATAAAAATGATGCAAACACATAATTGATTAGAAATTAACCTTAAACACTTCATTTTCAATCAACTATTTGTTTCTCGCTAAAACACTGAGTAAGATATTGGAAAGGGGAGAAGTTCTGTTTTTATTGCATATATCGACGTTTCAGCCGGATTAAAGCGGTTTTACGTGTACATCTTCCATCGGTAATATAAACGGAAAATCAGGAACATTTTAGTTAATTCTAATGAAAACACATTGATTTTTTATCATTTGTATTTGAAACAACATTGTCATATGTCTTTTCTTGGATCTAAATAATACGAAACCTCGCTCTATGATTTGAAGTTAAAATCCTCAAATATGGTAATATAGTGACTTTTTTCACGTTATTCATGTAGTAAAAATCATCGAATTCAGCAATATTTTGACGTTTATCATCCCCTTTTCCTTTAAGTGATATAAACAAAATATCATCGAATTAGGCAATATTTTGCTGTTTTTCCACGTTTTTGTGAATTTTCAGTTTATTGCTATTAATTCATTAAACATACGATAAAAATGATGCAAACACATAATTGATTATAAATTAACCTTAAACACTTTATTTTCAATCAACTATTTGTTTCTCGTTAAAATTCTGAGTAAGATATTGGAAAGGGGAGAAGTTCTGTTTTTATTGCATATATCGAAGTTTCAGCCGGCTTAGAGCGGGTTTACGTGTAGATCTTCCATCGGAAATATAAACTGAAAATCAGGAACATTTTTGTTAATTCTAATGAAAACAGATTGATTTTTATCATTTGTATTTGAAACAACATTGTCATATGTCTTTTCTTGGATCTAAATTCAAGCCTCGCTCGAATCCAAGCCTCGAAACCTCGCTCTATGATTTGAAGTTAAAATCCTCAAATATGGTAATATAGTGATTTTTTCACGTTATTCATGTAGTTTGATTTTCCGTATATATATTCGTTTTTACCAATATTTCGATACTACTTCATGTTTTCTCACGATATGTGATTTGGCCTTCAAATCTCAGAATTTTCAAATTTTGCATTTTTAAGCAAGTTTTCTTGCATTTTCTTTTGTACTATAAATCATCGAATTTAGCAATATTTTGACCTTTATCATCCCCTTTTCCTTTATGTGATTTAAACAAAATATCATCGAATTAGGCAATATTTTGCCGTTTTTCCACGTTTTTGCGAATTTTCAGTTTATTGTTATTAATTCATTAAATATACGATAAAAATTATGCAAACACATAATTGATCAGAAAAAACCTTAAATACTTCATTTTCAATCATCTATTTGTTTCTCGTTAAAATACTGAGTAAGATATTGGAAAGGGGAGAAGTTCTGTTTTTATTACATATATCGACGATTCAGCCGGATTAGAGCCGTTTTACGTGTACATCTTCCATCGGTAATATAAACGGAAAATCAGGAACATTTTAGTTAATTCTAATGAAAACACATTGATTTTTATCATTTGTATTGGAAGCAACATCTTTATACGTCTTTTCTAGGGTCTAAAAAATACGAAACGTCGCTCTATGATTCGAAGTTAAAATCCTGAAATTTGGTATAATAATGACTTTTTTCACGTTTTTCATGTAGTTTGATATTACGTATATATATTCATTTTTACCAATATTTCGATACTATTTCATGTAGTATCACGATATGTGCTTTGGCCTTCAAATCTCAGATTTTCGCATAAAATTGCATTTTAAGCAAGTTTTCTTGCATTTTGTTTCGTACTAAAAATCATCGAATTCAGCAATATTTTGACGTTTATCATCCCCTTTTCCTTTATGTGATATAAACAAAATATCATCGAATTAGGCAATATTTTGCTGTTTTTCCACGTTTTTGTGAACTTTCAGTTTATTGCTCTTAATTCATTAAAATACGATAAAAATTATGCAAACACATAATTGATTAGAAATTAACCTTAAACACTTAATTTTCAATCAACTATCTGTTTCTCGTTAAAATACTGAGTAAGATATTGGAAAGGGGAGAAGTTCTGTTTTTATTGCATATATCGACGTTTCAGCCGGATTAGAGCCGTTTTACGTGTACATCTTCCATCGGTAATATAAACGGAAAATCAGGAACATTTTAGTTAATTCTAATGAAAACACATTGATTTTTATCATTTGTATTTGAAACAACATTGTCATATGTCTTTTCTTGGATCTAAATAATACGAAACCTCGCTCTATGATTTGAAGTTAAAATCCTCAAATATGGTAATATAGTGACTTTTTTCACGTTATTCATGTAGTTTGATTTTACGTATATATATTCGTTTTTACCAATATTTCTATACTACTTCATGTTTTCTCACGATATGTGATTTGGCCTTCAAATCTCAGAATTTCGCAAATTTTGCATTTTTAAGCAAGTTTTCTTGCATTATGTTTCGTACTAAAAATCATCGAATTTAGCAATATTTTGACCTTTATCATCCCTTTTTCTTTATGTGATTTAAACAAAATATCATCGAATTAGGCAATATTTTGCCGTTTTCCACGTTTTTGTGAATTTTCAATTTATTGTTATTAGATCATTAAATATACGATAAAAATTATGCAAACACATAATTGATCAGAAATTAACCTTAAATACTTCATTTTCAATCATCTATTTGTTTCTCGTTAAAATACTGAGTAAGATATTGAAAAGGGGACAAGTTCTGTTTTTATTACATATATCGACGTTTCAGCCGGATTAGAGCGGTTTTACGTGTACATCTTCAATCGGTAATATAAACGGAAAATCAGGAACATTTTAGTTAATTCTAATGAAAACACATTGATTTTTATCATTTGTATTTCAAACAACATTGTCATATGTCTTTTCTTGGATCTAAATAATACGAAACCTCGCTCTATGATTTGAAGTTAAAATCCTCAAATATGGTAATATAGTGACTTTTTCACGTTATTCATGTAGTTTGATTTTACGTATATATATTCGTTTTTACCAATATTTCGATACTACTTCATGTTTTCTCACGATATGTGATTTGGCCTTCAAATCTCAAAATTTCGCAAATTTTGCATTTTTAAGCAAGTTTTCTTGCATTTTCTTTTGTACTAAAAATCATCGAATTTAGCAATATTTGACCTTTATCATCCCCTTTTTCTTTATGTGATTTAAACAAAATATCATTGAATTAGGCAATATTTTGCCGTTTTTTCACGTTTTTGTGAACTTTCAGTTTATTGCTATTAATTCATTATATATACGATAAAAATGATGCAAACACATAATTGATTAGAAATTAACCTTAAACACTTCATTTTCAATCAACTATTTGTTTCTCGTTAAAACACTGAGTAAGATATTGGAAAGGGGAGAAGTTCTGTTTTTATTGCATATATCGACGTTTCAGCCGGATTAAAGCGGTTTTACGTATACATCTTCCATCGGTAATATAAACGGAAAATCAGGAACATTTTAGTTAATTCTAATGAAAACACATTGATTTTTTATCATTTGTATTTGAAACAACATTGTCATATGTCTTTTCTTGGATCTAAATAATACGAAACCTTGCTCTATGATTTGAAGTTAAAATCCTCAAATATGGTTATATAGTGACTTTTTTCACGTTATTCATGTAGTAAAAATCATCGAATTCAGCAATATTTTTACTTTTATCATCCCCTTTTCCTTTATGTGATATAAACAAAATATCATCGAATTAGGCAATATTTTGCTGTTTTTCCACGTTTTTGTGAATTTTCAGTTTATTGCTATTAATTCATTAAACATACGATAAAAATGATGCAAACACATAATTGATTATAAATTAACCTTAAACACTTTATTTTCAATCAACTATTTGTTTCTCGTTAAAATTCTGAGTAAGATATTGGAAAGGGGAGAAGTTCTGTTTTTATTGCATATATCGAAGTTTCAGCCGGATTAGAGCGGGTTTACGTGTAGATCTTCCATCGGAAATATAAACTGAAAATCAGGAACATTTTAGTTAATTCTAATGAAAACAGATTGATTTTTATCATTTGTATTTGAAACAACATTGTCATATGTCTTTTCTTGGATCTAAATTGAAGCCTCGCTCGAATCCAAGCCTCGAAACCTCGCTCTATGATTTTAAGTTAAAATCCTCAAATATGGTAATATAGTGACTTTTTTCACGTTATTCATGTAGTTTGATTTTACGTATATATATTCGTTTTTACCAATATTTCGATACTACTTCATGTTTTCTCACGATATGTGATTTGGCCTTCAAATCTCAGAATTTTCAAATTTTGCATTTTTAAGCAAGTTTTCTTGCATTTTCTTTTGTACTATAAATCATCGGATTTAGCAATTTTTTGACCTTTATCATCCCCTTTTCCTTTATGTGATTTAAACAAAATATCATCGAATTAGGCAATATTTTGCCGTTTTTCCACGTTTTTGCGAATTTTCAGTTTATTGTTATTAATTCATTAATATACGATAAAAATTATGCAAACACATAATTGATCAGAAAATAACCTTAAATACATCATTTTCAATCATCTATTTGTTTCTCGTTAAAATACTGAGTAAGATATTCAAAAGGGGAGAAGTTCTGTTTTTATTGCATATATCGACGTTTCAGCCGGATTAGAGCGGTTTTACGTGTACATCTTCCATCGGTAATATAAACGGAAAATCAGGAACATTTTAGTTAATTCTAATGAAAACACATTGATTTTTATCATTTGTATTGGAAGCAACATCTTTATACGTCTTTTCTAGGGTCTAAAAAATACGAAACGTCGCTCTATGATTCGAAGTTAAAATCCTCAAATTTGGTATAATAATGACTTTTTTCACGTTTTTCATGTAGTTTGATATTACGTATATATATTCATTTTTACCAATATTTCGATACTATTTCATGTAGTATCACGATATGTGATTTGGCCTTCAAATCTCAGATTTTCGCATAAAATTGCATTTTAAGCAAGTTTTCTTGCATTTTGCTTCGTACTAAAAATCATCGAATTCAGCAATATTTTGACGTTTATCATCCCCTTTTCCTTTATGTGATATAAACAAAATATCATCGAATTAGGCAATATTTAGCTGTTTTTCCACGTTTTTGTGAACTTTCAGTTTATTGCTCTTAATTAATTAAAAATACGATAAAAATTATGCAAACACATAATTGATTAGAAATTAACCTTAAACACTTAATTTTCAATCAACTATTTGTTTCTCGTTAAAATACTGAGTAAGATATTGGAAAGGGGAGAAGTTCTGTTTTTATTGCATATTCACTCTCTTAAGCCTCTGCATTGCATATATCGACGTTTCTGCCGGAGTAGAACGGTTTTACGTGTACATCTTCCATCGGTAATATAAACCGAAAATCAGGAACATTTTAGTTAATTTTAATGAAGACACATTGATTTTTATCATTTGTATTGGAAGCAACATCTTTATACGTCTTTTCTAGGGTCTAAAAAATACGAAACGTCGCTTTATGATTCGAAGTTAAAATCCTCAAATTTGGCATAATAATGACTTTTTCACGTTTTTCATGTAGTTTGATACTACGTAAATATATTCATTTTTACCAATATTTCGATACTATTTCATGTCGTATCATGATATTTGATTTGGCCTAAAAATCTCAGATTTTCGCATAATATTGCATTTTAAGCAAGTTTTCTTGCATTATGTTTCGTACCAAAAAATCATCGAATTCAGCAATATTTTGACATTTTATTACGACATTTTATACCGAAAGTATGTTAATTACTAAAAGACGCGATGGGTCACATTTTGCCCAAAGCTCCCCCCCCCCCTACACGTTTCAAACCATCCAAAACATCCCAAATTGAACCCTGGAGCCTTATTTTGGAGTCAAATTCTGGCTCTTTGCACGTATTCGCAGTTTGAAATTACGACTTTTTATACTGAAAATATGCCAATTACTGAAAGCAGCTATGGGTCACATTTCGCCCCCCCCCCCCGGCAGTTTTCAAAATATCCCAAACATCCCAAATTCGACGTTTGAGCCATATTTTGGAGCCAAGTTCTGGCTCTCTGCACGCATTCGCAGTTTGAAATTACGTCATTTTATACCGAAAATATGCCAATTACTGAGAGCGGGGATGGGTCACATTTTGCCCAAACCCCCTTGCAGTTTTCAAAATATCCCTAACATCCCAAATTCAACCCTTGAGCCAAATTTTGAAGTCAAGTTGCGGCTCTCTGGACATATTCGCAGTTTGAAATTACGACTTTTTGTACCGACAAATTTGGGATATTTAGGATAAAAAGTCGTAATTTCAAACTGCGAATACTTGCAGAGAGCCTGAATTTGGCTCCAAAATAATTCTCAATGGACGAATTTGGGATGATTGGGATATTTTGAAAACTACAAGGAAGGGGTATGGGCAAAATGTGACCTATCGCCGCTCTCAGTAATTCACATAGTATCGGTTATCTTCTTGAGGTTATCTTGAGATGATTTCGGGGCTTTTTAGTGTCCCCGCGGCCCGGTCCTCGACCAGGCCTCCACCACCAGGAAACAGCCCGTGACAGCTGACTAACTCCCAGGTACCTATTTTACCCCTGTTACCTGGCAGTAAAATAGGTACCTAAGAGTTAGTCAGCTGTCACGGGCTGTTTCCTGGTGGTGGAGGCCTGGTCGAGGACCGGGCCGCGGGGACACTAAAAAGCCCCGAAATCATCTCAAGATAACCTCAAGAATATACCCGATACTATGTGAATTACTGAGAGCGGCGATAGGTCACATTTTGCCCATACCCCTTCCTTGTAGTTTTCAAAATATCCCAATCATCCCAAATTCGACCATTGAGAATTATTTTGGAGCCAAATTCTGGCTCTCTGCAAGTATTCGCAGTTTGAAATTACGACTTTTTATCCTAAATATCCCAAATTTGTCGCTTGAAAATATGCCAATTACTGAAAGAAGCGATGGGTCACATTTTGCCCAAACCCCAAAAATATCCCAAACATGCCAAATTCGACCTTTGACCCATATTTTGGAGCCAAATTCTGGCTTTCTGCGCTTATTCGCTGTTTGAAATTACGATTTTTTATACTGAAAATATGCCAATTACTGAAAGCGGCGATGGATCACATTTTGCCCGAACCCTCCCTGCAGTTTTCAAAATATCCCAAACATCCCAAATTCAACGCTTTAGCCATAATTTGGAGCCAAATTCTGGCTCTCTGCACGTATTCGCAGTTAGAAATTACGACTTTTTATACCGAAAATATGCCAATTACTGAGAGCGGCGATGGATCACATTTAGCCCAAACTTTCCCTGCAGTATTCGAAATATCGCAAACATCCCAAATTCGACCCTTGAGAATTATTTTGGAGTTAAATTCTGGCCCGCTGAAAGTTTTCGCAGTTTGAAATTACGAATTTTTATACCGAAATCATGACAATTACTGAAAGCGGCGATGGATAACATTTTGCCTAAACCCTCCCTGCAGTTTTCAAAATAGCCAAAACATCCCTAATTCGACGCTTGAGCCATATTTTGGAGCCAAATTCGGGGTCTCTGCACGTGTTCGCAGTTTGAAATTATTTCATTTTATACCGAAAATATACCAATTACTGAGTGCGGCGATGGATCACATTTTGCCCAGGCCATCCCTGCAGTTTTCAAAATATCCCAAACATCCCCAATTCGACCCTTGAGCCATATTTTGGAGCCAACGTTTGGCTTTTCTGCATGTATTCGCAGTTTGAAATAACGACTTTTCATACCGAAAATATGCCAATTACTGAAAGCGGCGATGGATAACATTTTACCCAAACCCTCCCTGCAGTTTTCAAAATATTCTAAACATCCCAAATTCGACGCTTGAGCCATATTTTGGAGCTAAATTCTGGCTCTCTGAACGAATTCGCTGTTTGAAATTACGACTTTTTATACCGAAAATATGCCAATTACTGAAAGCGGTGATGGATCACATTTTTCCCAAACCTTCCCTGCAGTTTTCAAAATATCCCAAACATCCCAAATTTGACCCAAATTTGACCCTTGAGAATTTTTTTGGAGCTAAATTCTGGCTCTCTGAACGAATTCGCTGTTTGAAATTACGACTTTTTATACCGAAAATATGACAATTACTGAAAGCGGCAATGGATCACATTTTGCCCAAACCCTCCCTGCAGTTTCCAAAATATCGTAAACATCACAAATTCGAATCTTGAGCCATATTTTGGAGCCAAATTTTGGCTTTCTGCATGTATTCGTTGTTTGAAATTACGACTTTTTATACCGAAAATATGCCAATTACTGAAAGCAGCGATGGATCACATTTTGACGAAACCCTTTCTACAGTTTTCAAATTATCCCAAATATCCCAAATACAACGTTTGGGCCATATTTTGGAGCCAAATTCTAGCTCTCTGCACGTATACGCAGTTTGAAATTACTACTTTTTATACCGAAAATATGTCAATTACTGAGAGCAGCGATAGGTCACATTTTGCCCCCCCCCCCCCCCGCCTGCAGTTTTCAAAATATCCCAAACATCCCAAATTTGAGGCTTGAGCTATATTTTGGAGCCAAATTCTGGTTTTCTGCGCTTATTCGCTGTTTGAAATTACGACTTTTTATACCGAAAACATGACAATTACTGAAAGCGGTGATGGATATCATTTTGCCCAAACCCTCCCTGCAGTTTTTAAAATATCCCAAAAATCCCAAATTCGACCCTTGAGCCATATTTTGGAGCCAAATTCGGGCTCTCTGCACGTATTCGCAGTTTGAAATTACGACTTTTTATACCGAAAATATGCCAATTACTGAAAGCGGCGATGGATCACATTTTGCCCAAACCCTCCCTGCAGTTTCCAAAATATCCTAAACATCACAAATTTGACCCTTGAGCCATATTTTGGAGCCAAATTTTGGCTTTCTGCATGTATTCGTTGTTTGAAATTACGATTTTTATACCGAAAATATGCCAAATACTGAGAGCAGCGATGGATCACATTTTGACGAAACCCTCTCTGCAGTTTTCAAATTATCCCAAATATCCCAAATTCAACGTTTGGGCCATTTTTTGGAGCCAAAATCTAGCTCTCTGCACGTATACGCAGTTTGAAGTTACTACTTTTTATACCAAAAATATGTCAATTACTGGGAGCAGCGATAGGTCACATTTTGCCCAAACCCCCCCCCCCCCCCTGCAGTTTTCAAAATATCCCAAACATCCCAAAAATCGACGCTTGAGCCATATTTTGAAACCAAATTTGGGCTCTCTGCACGTATTCGCAGTTTGAAATTACGTCTTTTTATACCGGAAATATGCCATTTACTGAGAGCAGCGATGGATCATATTTTACCCAAACCCTCCCTGTAGTTTTCAAAATATAGCAAAAATCCCAAATGCGACGCTTGAGCCATATTTTGGAGCCAAATTCTGGCTCTATGCATGTATTCCCAGTTTGAAATTACGAGATTTTATACCGAAAATATGCCAATTACTGAAACCAGCGATGGATCACATTTTGACGAAACCCTCTCTGCAGTTATCAAATTATACCAAACATCCCAAATTCGACCCTTTAGTCATGTTTTGGAGCATAATTCTGGCTCTCTGCACGTATTCGCAGTTTGAATTTACGACTTTTTATACCGAAAATATGCCAATTACTGAGAGCGGCGATGGATCAAATTGTGCCCCCAACCTTCCCTGCAATTTTCAAAATATCCCAAACATCCTAAATTTGAACCTTGAGAATTATTTTCGAGCTAAATTCTGACTCTCTGCACGTATTCGCAGTTTGAAATTACGACTCTTTATCCCAAACTTCCCAAATTTGACGCTTGAAAATATGCCAATTACTGAAAACAGCGATGGGTCTCATTTTGCTCAAACTCCCTGGCAGTTTGCAAAATATCCCAAACATCCCAAATTCGACCTTTGAGCCATATTTTGGAGCCAAAATCAGGCTTTCAGCGAGTATTCGCAGTTTGAAATTACGACTTTTTATACCGAAAACATGACAATTACTGAAAACGGCGATGGATCACATTTTGCCCAAACCCTCTCTGCAGTTTTCAAAATATCCCAAACATCCCCAATTTGACCCTTGAGCCATATTTTGGAGCCAACGTTTGGCTTTTCTGCATGTATTCGCAGTTGGAAATTACGACTTTTCATACCGAAAATATGCCAATTACTGAAAGCGGCGATGGATCTCATTTTGCCCAAACCCTCCCTGCAGTTTCCAAAATATCCCAAACATTCCCAATTCAACGCTTGAGAAATAATTTGGAGCCAAATTCTACTTCTCTGCACGTATTCGCAGTTTGAATTTACGACTTTTTATACCGAAAATATGCCAATTACTGAGAGCGGCGGTGGATCAAATTTTGCCTCAAACCTTCCCTGCAATTTTCAAAATATCCCAAACATCCCAAATTCGACCCTTGAGAATTATTTTGGAGCTAAATTCTGGCTCTCTGAACGTATTCGCTGTTTGAAATTACGACTTTTTATATCGAAAACATGACAATTACTGAAAGCGGCGATGGATCACAATTTGCCCAAACCCTCCCTGCAGTTTTTAAAATATCCCAAACATCCCCAATTCAACCCTTGAGCCCTATTTAGGAGCCAAATTTTGGCTTTCTGCATGTATTCGCAGTTTGAAATGACGACTTTTCATACCGAAAATATGCCAATTACTGAAAGCGTCGATGGATCACATTTTGCCCAAACCCTCCCTGTAGTTTCCAAAATATCCCAAACATCCAAAATTCAACGCTTGAGCCATATTTTGGAGCCAAATTCTAGCTCTCTGCACGTTTTCGCAGTTTGAATTTACGACTTTTTATACCGAAAATATGCCAATTACTGAGAGCGGCGGTGGATCAAATTTTGCCCCAAACCTTCCCTGCAATTTTCAAAATATCCCAAACATCCTAAATTTGAACCTTGAGAATTATTTAGGAGCTAAATTCTGGCTCTCTGCACGTATTCGCAGTTTGAAATTATGACTTTTTATCCCAAACTTCCCAAATTTGATGCTTGAAAATAACCCAATTACTGAAAGCAGCGATGGGTCACATTTTGCCCAAACCCCCCGGCAGTTTTCAAAATATCCCAAAAATCCCAAATACTACGCTTGAGCCATATTTTGAAGCCAAATTCGGGCTCTCTGCACGTATTCACTGTTTGAAATTTCGACTTTTTATACCGAAAATATGCCAACTACTGAGAGCGGCGATGGGTCACATTTTGTCAACCCCCCCACCCCCCGACCTGCACGTTTCAAAATATCCCAAACATCCCAAATTCGTCCCTGGAGCCTTATTTTGGAGTCAAATTCTGGCTCTCTGCACGTATTCGCAGTATGAAATTACGAATATTTATACTGAAAATATGCCAATTACTGAAAGTAGCGATGCGTCACATTTTGCCCAAACCCCCTTGCAGTTTTCAAATATCCCAAACATCCTAAATTCGACCCTTGGATTTTGGATTTTGGAGCCAAATTCTGGCTCTCTGCACGTATTCGCAGTTTGAAATTATGACTTTTATACTGAAAATATGCCAATTACGGAAAGCGGCGATGGATCACATTATTCCCAAACCCTCCCTGCAGTTTTAAAAATATCCCAAACATCCCAAATTCGACCCTTGAGCCATATTTTCTAGCCGAATTCTGGCTTTCTGCACGTATTCGCAGTTTGAAAAACGACTTTTTATACCGAAAATATGTCAATTACTGAAAGCAGCGATGGGTCACAATTCGGCCAAACACCCCCCCCCCTGCAGTTTTCAAAATATCCCAAACATGGCAAATTCGACGCTTGAGCCATATTTTGGAGCCAAATTCTGGCTTTCTGCGCTTATTCGCTGTTTGAAATTACGAATTTTTATACCGAAAACATGACAATTACTGAAAGCGGCGATGGATATCATTTTGCCCAAATCCTCCCTGCAGTTTTCAAAATATCCCAAACATCCCAAATTCGACGTTTGAGCCATATTTTCGAGCCAAATTCGGGCTCTCTGAACGTATTCGCAGTTTGAAATTACGACTTTTTATACCGAAAATATGCCAATTACTGAAAGCGGCGATGGATCACATTTTGCCCAAACCCTCCCTGCAGTTTCCAAAATATCCTAAACATCACAAATTCGACCCTTGAGCCATATTTTGGAGCCAAATTTTGGCTTTCTGCATGTATTCGTTGTTTGAAATTACGACTTTTTATACCGAAAATATGCCAAATACTGAGAGCAGCGATGGATCACATTTTGACGAAACCCTCTTTGCAGTTTTCAAATTATCCCAAATATCCCAAATTCAACGTTTGGGCCATTTTTTGGAGCCAAAATCTAGCTCTCTGCACGTATACGCAGTTTGAAGTTACTACTTTTTATTCCAAAAATATGTCAATCACTAGGAGCAGCGATAGGTCACATTTTGCCCAAACCCCCCCCCCCTGCAGTTTTCAAAATATCCCAAACATCCCAAAAATCGACGCTTGAGCCATATTTTGAAACCAAATTTGGGCTCTCTGCACGTATTCGCAGTTTGAAATTACGTCTTTTTATACCGGAAATATGCCATTTACTGAAAGCAGCGATGGATCATATTTTACCCAAACCCTCCCTGTAGTTTTCAAAATATAGCAAAAATCCCAAATGCGACGCTTGAGCCATATTTTGGAGCCAAATTCTGGCTCTCTGCATGTATTCCCAGTTTGAAATTACGAGATTTTATACCGAAAATATGCCAATTACTGAAACCAGCGATGGATCACATTTTGACGAAACCCTCTCTGCAGTTATCAAATTTTACCAAACATCCCAAATTCGACCCTTTAGTCATGTTTTGGAGCATAATTCTGGCTCTCTGCACGTATTCGCAGTTTGAATTTACGACTTTTTATACCGAAAATATGCCAATTACTGAGAGCGGCGATGGATCAAATTGTGCCCCCAACCTTCCCTGCAATTTTCAAAATATCCCAAACATCCTAAATTTGAACCTTGAGAATTATTTTCGAGCTAAATTCTGACTCTCTGTACGTATTCGCAGTTTGAAATTACGACTCTTTATCCCAAACTTCCCAAATTTGACGCTTGAAAATATGCCAATTACTGAAAACAGCGATGGGTCTCATTTTGCTCAAACTCCCTGGCAGTTTGCAAAATATCCCAAACATCCCAAATTCGACCTTTGAGCCATATTTTGGAGCCAAAATCAGGCTTTCTGCGAGTATTCGCAGTTTGAAATTACGACTTTTTATACCGAAAACATGACAATTACTGAAAACGGCGATGGATCACATTTTGCCCAAACCTTCTCTGCAGTTTTCAAAATATCCCAAACATCCCCAATTTGACCCTTGAGCCATATTTTGGAGCCAACATTTGGCTTTTCTGCATGTATTCGCAGTTTGAAATTACGACTTTTCATACCGAAAATATGCCAATTACTGAAAGCGGCGATGGATCTCATTTTGCCCAAACCCTCCCTGCAGTTTCCAAAATATCCCAAACATTCCCAATTCAACGCTTGAGAAATAATTTGGAGCCAAATTCTACTTCTCTGCACGTATTCGCAGTTTGAATTTACGACTTTTTATACCGAAAATATGCCAATTACTGAGAGCGGCGGTGGATCAAATTTTGCCTCAAACCTTCCCTGCAATTTTCAAAATATCCCAAACATCCCAAATTCGACCCTTGAGAATTATTTTGGAGCTAAATTCTGGCTCTCTGAACGTATTCGCTGTTTGAAATTACGACTTTTTATATCGAAAACATGACAATTACTGAAAGCGGCGATGGATCACATTTTGCCCAAACCCTCCCTGCAGTTTTTAAAATATCCCAAACATCCCCAATTCAACCCTTGAGCCCTATTTAGGAGCCAAATTTTGGCTTTCTGCATGTATTCGCAGTTTGAAATGACGACTTTTCATACCGAAAATATGCCAATTACTGAAAGCGTCGATGGATCACATTTTGCCCAAACCCTCCCTGCAGTTTCCAAAATATCCTAAACATCACAAATTCGACCCTTGAGCCATATTTTGCAGCCAAAATTTGACTTTCTGCATGTATTCGTTGTTTGAAATTACGACTTTTTATACCGAAAATATGCCAATTACTGAAAGCAGCGATGGATTACATTTTGACGAAACCCTCTCTGCAGTTTCCAAAATATCCTAAAAATCACAAATTCGACCCTTGAGCCATATTTTGGAGCCAAATTCTGGCTCTCTGCATGTATTCCCAGTTTGAAATTACGACTTTTATACCGAAAATATGCCAATTACTGAAACCTGCGATGGATCACTTTTTTTCCCAAACCCTCCCTCCTGTTTCCAAAATATCCCAAACATCCCAAATTCAACGCTTGAGCCATATTTTGGAGCCAAATTCTAGCTCTCTGCACGTATTCGCAGTTTGAAATTACGACTTTTTATATCGAAAACATGACAATTACTGAAAGCGGCGATGGATCACATTTTGCCCAAACCCTCCCTGCAGTTTTTAAAATATCCCAAACATCCCCAATTCAACCCTTGAGCCCTATTTAGGAGCCAAATTTTGGCTTTCTGCATATATTCGCAGTTTGAAATGACGACTTTTCATACCGAAAATATGCCAATTACTGAAAGCGTCGATGGATCACATTTTGCCCAAACCCTCCCTGTAGTTTCCAAAATATCCCAAACATCCAAAATTCAACGCTTGAGCCATATTTTGGAGCCAAATTCTAGCTCTCTGCACGTTTTCGCAGTTTGAATTTACGACTTTTTATACCGAAAATATGCCAATTACTGAGAGCGGCGGTGGATCAAATTTTGCCCCAAACCTTCCCTGCAATTTTCAAAATATCCCAAACATTCTAAATTTGAACCTTGAGAATTATTTTGGAGCTAAATTCTGGCTCTCTGCACGTATTCGCAGTTTGAAATTATGACTTTTTATCCCAAACTTCCCAAATTTGACGCTTGAAAATAACCCAATTACTGAAAGCAGCGATGGGTCACATTTTGCCCAAACCCCCCGGCAGTTTGCAAAATATCCCAAAAATCCCAAATACTACGCTTGAGCCATATTTTGAAGCCAAATTAGGGCTCTCTGCACGTATTCACTGTTTGAAATTTCGACTTTTTATACCGAAAATATGCCAACTACTGAGAGCGGCGATGGGTCACATTTTGTCAACCCCCCCACCCCCCGACCTGCACGTTTCAAAATATCCCAAACATCCCAAATTCGTCCCTGGAGCCTTATTTTGGAGTCAAATTCTGGCTCTCTGCACGTATTCGCAGTTTGAAATTACGAATATTTATACTGAAAATATGCCAATTACTGAAAGTAGCGATGCGTCACATTTTGCCCAAACCCCCTTGCAGTTTTCAAATATCCCAAACATCCTAAATTCGACCCTTGGATTTTGGATTTTGGAGCCAAATTCTGGCTCTCTGCACGTATTCGCAGTTTGAAATTATGACTTTTATACTGAAAATATGCCAATTACGGAAAGCGGCGATGGATCACGTTATTCCCAAACCCTCCCTGCAGTTTTAAATATATCCCAAACATCCCAAATTCGACCCTTGAGCCATATTTTCTAGCCGAATTCTGGCTTTCTGCACGTATTCGCAGTTTGAAAAACGACTTTTTATACCGAAAATATGTCAATTACTGAAAGCAGCGATGGGTCACAATTCGGCCAAACACCCCCCCCCTGCAGTTTTCAAAATATCCCAAACATGGCAAATTCGACGCTTGAGCCATATTTTGGAGCCAAATTCTGGCTTTCTGCGCTTATTCGCTGTTTGAAATTACGAATTTTTATACCGAAAACATGACAATTACTGAAAGCGGCGATGGATATCATTTTGCCCAAACCCTCCCTGCAGTTTTCAAAATATCCCAAACATCCCAAATTCGACGTTTGAGCCATATTTTCGAGCCAAATTCGGGCTCTCTGAACGTATTCGCAGTTTGAAATTACGACTTTTTATACCGAAAATATGCCAATTACTGAAAGCGGCGATGGATCACATTTTGCCCAAACCCTCCCTGCAGTTTCCAAAATTTCCTAAACATCACAAATTCGACCCTTGAGCCATATTTTGCAGCCAAAATTTGACTTTCTGCATGTATTCGTTGTTTGAAATTACGACTTTTTATACCGAAAATATGCCAATTACTGAAAGCAGCGATGGATCACATTTTGACGAAACCCTCTCTGCAGTTTCCAAAATATCCTAAAAATCACAAATTCGACCCTTGAGCCATATTTTGGAGCCAAATTCTGGCTCTCTGCATGTATTCCCAGTTTGAAATTACGACTTTTATACCGAAAATATGCCAATTACTGAAACCTGCGATGGATCACTTTTTTTCCCAAACCCTCCCTCCTGTTTCCAAAATATCCCAAACATCCCAAATTCAACGCTTGAGCCATATTTTGGAGCCAAATTCTAGCTCTCTGCACGTATTCGCAGTTTGAAATTACAAGATTTATACCGAAAATATGCCAATTACTGAGAGCGGCGATGGATCACATTTTGCCCAAACCTTCCCTGTAGTTTTCAAAATATACCAAACTTCCCAAATTCGACCCTTGAGAGTTATTTTGGAGCTAAATTCTGGCTCTCTGCATGTATTTGCAGTTTGAAATTATGACTTTTTATCCCAAACATCCCAAATTTGACGCTTGAAAATTAGCTAATTACTGAAAGCAGCGATGGGTCACATTTTGCCCAAACCCCCCGGCAGTTTGCAAAATATCCCAAACATCCCAAATTCGACCCATGAGCTATATTTTGGAGCCAAATTCTGGCACTCTGCACGTATACGCTGTTTGAAATTATGACATTTTATAACGAAAACATGACAATTACTGAAAGCGGCAATGGATCACATTTTGCCCAAACCCTCCCTGCAGTTTTAAATATATCCCAAGCATCCCAAATTCGACGCTTGAGTCATAATTTGGAGCAAAATTCGGGCTCTCTACACGTATTAGCAGTTTGAAAATATGACATTTTATACCGAAAATATGCCAAGTACTGAGTGCAGCGATGGATCACATTTTGCTCAAGCCATCCCTGCTCTTTTCAAAATATCCAAACATCCCAAGTTTGACCCTTGAGCCATATTTTGGAGCCAAATTCTAGCTCTCTGCACGTATTCGCAGTTTGAAATTACGACATTTTATACCGAAAATATAGCAATTACTGAGTGCGGCGATGGATCACATTTTGCATAAAGTCGTCTCTGCATTTTTCAAAATATCCAAAACATCCCAAATTCGACGCTTGAGCCATATTTTGAAGCCAAATTCTGGCTCTCTGCAAATATTCGCAGTTTGAAATTACGAATTTATACACCGAAGATATGTCAATTACTGAGAGCGGCGATGGGTCACATTTTTCCCAAACCTTTCCTGCAGTTTTCAAAATATTCCAAGCATCCCTATTTCGACCCATGAGCCATATTTTGGAACCAAATTCTGGCTCTCTGCACATATTCGCAGTTTGAAATTACGAATTTATACACCGAAGATATGTCAATTAATGAGAGCGGCGATGGGTCACATGTTTCCCAAACCCTTCCTGCAGTTTTCAAAATATCCCAAGCATCCCTAATTCGACCCATGAGCCATATTTTGGAACCAAATTCTGGCTCTCTGCACTTATTCGCAGGTTGAAATTACGACATTTTATACCGAAAATATGTTAATTACTAAGAGATGCGATGGGTCACATTTTGCCCAAATATATGGGTCACATTTTGCCATTTTTTGGAGCCAAAATCTAGCTCTCTGCACGTATACGCAGTTTGAAATTACTACTTTTTATACCAAAAATATGTCAATTACTGGGAGCAGCGATAGGTCACATTTTGCCCCCCCCCCTGCAGTTTTCAAAATATCCCAAACATCCCAAAAATCGACGCTTGAGCCATATTTTGAAACCAAATTTGGGCTCTCTGCACGTATTCGCAGTTTGAAATTACGTCTTTTTATACCGGAAATATGCCATTTACTGAGAGAAGCGATGGATCATATTTTGCCCAAACCCTCCCTGTAGTTTTCAAAATATAGCAAACATCCCAAATGCGACGCTTGAGCCATATTTTGGAGCCAAATTCTGGCTCTCTGCATGTATTCCCAGTTTGAAATTACGAGATTTTATACCGAAAATATGCCAATTACTGAAACCAGCGATGGATCACATTTTGACGAAACCCTCTCTGCAGTTTGCAAAATATCCCAAACATCCCAAATTCGACCTTTGACCCATATTTTGGAGCCAAAATCAGGCTTTCTGCGAGTATTCGCAGTTTGAAATTACGACTTTTTATACCGAAAACATGACAATTACTGAAAACGGCGATGGATCACATTTTGCCCAAACCCTCCCTGCAGTTTTCAAAATATCCCAAACATCCCCAATTTGACCCTTGAGCCATATTTTGGAGCCAACGTTTGGCTTTTCTGCATGTATTCGCAGTTTGAAATTACGACTTTTCATACCGAAAATATGCCAATTACTGAAAGCGGCGATGGATCTCATTTTGCCCAAACCCTCCCTGCAGTTTCCAAAATATCCCAAACATTCCCAATTCAACGCTTGAGAAATAATTTGGAGCCAAATTCTACTTCTCTGCACGTATTCGCAGTTTGAATTTACGACTTTTATACCGAAAATATGCCAATTACTGAGAGCGGCGGTGGATCAAATTTTGCCCCAAACCTTCCCTGCAATTTTCAAAATATCCCAAACATCCCAAATTCGACCCTTGAGAATTATTTTGGAGCTAAATTCTGGCTCTCTGAACGTATTCGCTGTTTGAAATTACGACTTTTTATACCGAAAACATGACAATTACTGAAAGCGGCGATGGAACACATTTTGGCTAAACCCTTCCTGCAGTTTTCAAAATATTCCAAACATACCAAATTCAACGCTTGAGCCATATTTTTGAGCCAAATTTGGGGTCTCTGCACGTGTTCGCTGTTTGAAATTATTTCATTTTATACCGAAAATATGCCAATTACTGAGTGCGGCGATGGACCACATTTGGCCCAGGCCCTCCCTTCAGTTTTCAAAATATCCCAAACATCCCCAATTCACCCCTTGAGCCCTATTTAGGAGCCAAATTTTGGCTTTCTGCATGTATTCGCAGTTTGAAATTACGACTTTTCATACCGAAAATATGCCAATTACTAGAAGCGGCGATGGATCACATTTTGCCCAAACCCTCCCTGTAGTTTCCAAAATATCCCAAACATCCAAAATTCAACGCTTGAGCCATATTTTGGAGCCAAATTCTATCTCTCTGCACGTTTTTGCAGTTTGAATTTACGACTTTTTATACCGAAAATATGCCAATTACTGAGAGCGGCGGTGGATCAAATTTTGCCCCAAACCTTCCCTGTAGTATTCAAAATATCCCAAACATCCCAAATTCGACCCTTTTAGAATTATTTTGGAGCTAAATTCTGGCTCTCTGCATGTATTTGCAGTTTGAAATTATGACTTTTTATCCCAAACATCCCAAATTTGACGCTTGAAA
This sequence comes from Procambarus clarkii, assembly GCF_040958095.1. Taxonomy (NCBI): domain Eukaryota; kingdom Metazoa; phylum Arthropoda; class Malacostraca; order Decapoda; family Cambaridae; genus Procambarus; species Procambarus clarkii. The sequence continues at coordinate 873,628 of NW_027189129.1, read as the reverse complement.
ATTAGCTAATTACTGAAAGCAGCGATGGGTCACATTTTGCCCAAACCCCCCGGCAGTTTGCAAAATATCCCAAACATCCCAAATTCGACCCATGAGCTATATTTTGGAGCCAAATTCTGGCACTCTGCACGTAAACGCTGTTTGAAATTATGACATTTTATAACGAAAACATGACAATTACTGAAAGCAGCAATGGATCACATTTTGCCCAAACCCTCCCTGCAGTTTTAAATATATCCCAAACATCCCAAATTTGACGCTTGAGTCATAATTTGGAGCAAAATTCGGGCTCTCTGCACGTATTAGCAGTTTGAAATTATGACATTTTATACCGAAAATATGCCAATTACTGAGTGCAGCGATGGATCACATTTTGCCCAAGCCATCCCTGCTGTTTTCAAAATATACCAAACATCCCAAGTTTGACCCTTCAGCCATATTTTGGAGCCAAATTTTTTTCTTTCTGCATGTATTCGTTGTTTGAAATTACGACTTTTTATACCGAAAATATGCCAATTACTGAAAGCAGCGATGGATCACATTTTGACGAAACCTCTGCAGTTATCAAATTATCCCAAACATCCCAAATTCGACCCTTGGGTCATGTTTTGGAGTCAAATTCTGGCTCTCTGCACGTATTCGCAGTTTGAAATTACGACTCTTTATCCCAAACTTCCCAAATTTGACGCTTGAAAATATGCCAATTACTGAAAACAGCGTTGGGTCTCATTTTGCTCAAACTCCCTGGCAGTTTGCAAAATATCCCAAACATCCCAAATTTGACCTTTGAGCCATATTTTGGAGCCAAAATCAGGCTTACTGGGAGTATTCGCAGTTTGAAATTACGACTTTTTATACCGAAAACATGACAATTACTGAAAACGGCGATGGATCACATTTTGCCCAAACCCTCCCTGCAGTTTTCAAATATCCCAAACATTCCAAATTCGACGCTTAAGCCATATTTTGGAGCCAAATTCGGGCTCTCTGCACGTATTCGCAGTTTGAAATTATTTCATTTTCTACCGAAAATATGCCAATTACTGATTGCGACGATGGGTCACACTTTGCCCAAACTCCCCTGCAACTTTCATAATATTCCAAACATCCCAAATTCGACCCATGACCTATATTTAGGAGCCAAATTCTGGCTCTCTGCACGTATTCGCAGTTTGAAATTACGAGTTTTTATAGGGAAAATATGGCAATTACTGAGAGCGGCGATGGATCACATTTTGCCCAAACTATCAATGTAGTTTTCAAAATATCCCAAACATCCCAAATTCGACCCATGATCTATATTTTGGAGCCAAATTCTGCCTCTCTGCACGTATTCGCTGTTTGAAATTGCGACATTTTATAACGAAAACATGACAATTACTGAAAGCGGCAATGGATCACATTTTGCCCAAACCCTCTTTGCAGTTTTAAATATATCCCAAACATCCCAAATTCGACGCTTTTGCCATAATTTGGAGCAAAATTTGGGCTCTCTGCACGTATTAGTAGTTTGAAATTATGACATTTTATACCGAAAGCCAATTACAGAGTGCAGCGATGGATTACATTATGCACAAGCCATCCCTTCAGTTTTCAAAATATCCCAAACATTCCAAGTTTGACCCTTGAGCCATATTTTTTAGCCAAATTTTGGCTTTCTGCATGTATTCGTTGTTTGAAATTACGACTTTTTATACCGAAAATATGCCAATTACTGAAAGCAGCGATGGATCACATTTTGACGAAACCCTCTCTGCAGTTATCAAATTATCCCAAACATTCCAAATTCGACCCTTGAGCCGTATTTTGGAGCCAAATTCTGGCTCTCTGCACGTATTTGCAGAATGAAATTACGAATTTTTTTACCGAAAATATGCCACCTACTGAGAGCAGCAATGGATCACATTTTACCCAAACCCTCCATGCAGTTTTTAAAATATCCCAAACATCCCAAATTTGACCCTTGAGAATTATTTTGGAGCCAAATTCTGGTTCTCTGCACGTATTCGCAGTTTGAAATTACGACTTTTTATCCCAAACATCCCAAATTTGACGCTTGAAAATATGCCAATTACCGAAAAAAGCGATGGGTCACATTTTGCCCAAACCCCCCTGCAGTTTGCAAAATATCCCAAACATCCCAAATTCGACCCTTGAGCCATATTTTGGAGCCAAATTCTGGCTTTCTGCCCAAACCCTCCCTGTAGTTTTCAAAATATAGCAAACATCCCAAATGCGACGCTTGAGCCATATTTTGGAGCCAAATTCTGGCTCTCTGCATGTATTCCCAGTTTGAAATTACGAGATTTTATAACGAAAATATGCCAATTACTGAAAGCAGCGATGGATCACATTTTGACGAAACCCTCTCTGCAGTTTTCAAATTATACCAAATATCCCAAATTCGACGTTTGGGCCATATTTTAAAGCCAAATTCTAGCTCTCTGCACGTATGCGCAGTTTGAAATTACTACTTTTTATACCGAAAATATGTCAATTACTGAAAGCAGCGATAGGTCACATTTTGCCCAAACCCCCCCCCCCCCCCCTGCAGTTTTTAAAATATCCCAAATTCGACGCTTGAGCTATATTTTGGAGCCAAATTCTGGCTTTCTCCGCTTATTCGCTGTTTGAAATTACGACTTTTTATACCGAAAACATGACAATTACTGAAAGCGGCGATGGATATCATTTTGCCCAAACCCTCCCTGCAGTTTTTAAAATATCGCAAACATCCCAAATTCGACGTTTGAGCCATATTTTCGAGCCAAATTCAGGCTCTCTGCACGTATTCGCAGTTTGAAATTACGACTTTTTATACCGAAAATATGCCAATTACTGAAAGCGGCGATGGATCATATTTTGCCCAAACCCTCCCTGCAGTTTCCAAAATATCCTAAACATCACAAATTCGACCCTTGAGCCATATATTGGAGCCAAATTTTGGCTTTCTGCATGTATTCGTTGTTTGAAATTACGACTTTTTATACCGAAAATATGCCAATTACTGAGAGCAGCGATGTTTCACATTTTGACGAAACCCTCTCTGCAGTTTTCAAATTATCCCAAATATCCCAAATTCGACGTTTGGGCCATATTTTGGAGCCAAATTCTAGCTCTCTGCACGTATGCGCAGTTTGAAATTACTACTTTTTATACCGAAAATATGTCAATTACTGAAAGCAGCGATAGGTCACATTTTGCCCAAACCCCCCCCCCCCTGCAGTTTTTAAAATATCCCAAATTTGACGCTTGAGCTATATTTTGGAGCCAAATTCTGGCTTTCTGCGCTTATTCGCTGTTTGAAATTACGACTTTTTATACCGGAAACATGACAATTACTGAAAGCGGCGATGGATATCATTTTGCCCAAACCCTCCCTGCAGTTTTTAAAATATCCCAAACATCCCAAATTCGAAGTTTGAGCCATATTTTCGAGCCAAATTCAGGCTCTCTGCACGTATTCGCAGTTTGAAATTACGACTTTTTATACCGAAAATATGCCAATTACTGAAAAGCAGCGATGGATCACATTTTGCCCAAACCCTCCCTGCAGTTTCCAAAATATCCTAAACATCACAAATTCGACCCTTGAGCCATATATTGGAGCCAAATTTTGGATTTCTGCATGTATTCGTGTTTTGAAATTACGACTTTTTATACCGAAAATATGCCAATTACTGAGAGCAGCGATGTTTCACATTTTGACGAAACCCTCTCTGCAGTTTTCAAATTATCCCAAATATCCCAAATTCAACGTTTGGGCCATATTTTGGAGCCAAAATCTAGCTCTCTGCACGTATACGCAGTTTGAAATTACTACTTTTTATACCGAAAATATGTCAATTACTGAGAGCAGCGATAGGTCACATTTTGCCCCCCCCCCTGCAGTTTTCAAAATATCCCAAACATCCCAAAAATCGACGCTTGAGCCATATTTTGAAACCCAATTTGGGCTCTCTGCACGTATTCGCAGTTTGAAATTACGTCTTTTTATACCGGAAATATGCCACTTACTGAGAGCAGCGATGGATCATATTTTGCCCAAACCCTCCCTGTAGTTTTCAAAATATAGCAAACATCCCAAATGCGACGCTTGAGCCATATTTTGGAGCCAAATTCTGGCTCTCTGCATGTATTCCCAGTTTGAAATTACGACTTTTATACCGAAAATATGCCATTTACTGAAACCTGCGATGGATCACTTTTTTTCCCAAACCCTCCCTCCTGTTTCCAAAATATCCCAAACATCCCAAATTCAATGAGAATGATGTAGCGGCTTAAGAGAGGGATGCAGAGGCTCAAGAGAATAGTACAGAGGCTCAAGAGAGTGATGCAGAAGACGAAGAGAGGGATGAAGACGGCTTAAGAAAGTGATGCAGAAGCTCAAGAGAGTGATGCAGAGGATCAAGAGAGGGAAGCAGAGGCTTAAGAGAGTGATGCAGAGGTTGACGTGAGTGATTCAGAGGCTTACGAGAGTGATGAAAAGAATCATGAGAGTTATGCAGAGGCCTCAAGAGAGTGATTCAGAGGCTTAAGAGAGTGAGGCAGAGGATTAGGAGAGGGATGCAGAGGCTCAAGGGAGTAATGCAGAGGCTCAATTGAGTGATGCAGAGGCTTGAGAGAGGGATGCAGAGGCTCAAGAGAGGGAAGCAGAGGCTCAAGCGAGGGGTGCAGAGGCTCAAGAAAGGGATGCAGAGGCTCTTGAGAGTGATGCAGAGGCTCAAGAGAGGGATGCAGAGGCTTAAGAGAGTGATGCAAAGGCTCAAGAGAGGGATGCAGAGGCTCATGAGAGGGATGCAGGAGTTCAAGAGAGGGATGCAGAGGCTCAAGAGAGTGATTCAGAGGCTTAAGAGAGTGAGGCAGAGGATTAGGAGAGGGATGCAGAGGCTCAAGGGAGTAATGCAGAGGCTCAAGAGAGTGATGCAGAGGCTTGAGAGAGGGATGCAGAGGCTCAAGAGAGGGAAGCAGAGGCTCAAGCGAGGGGTGCAGAGGCTCAAGAAAGGGATGCAGGGGCTCAAGAGAGGGATGCAGAGGCTCAAGTGAGGGATGCAGAGGCACAAAAGAGGGATGCAGAGGCTTAGGAGAGTAATGCAAAGGCTCAGGAGAGGGATGCAGAGGCTCATGAGAGGGATGCAGGAGTTCAAGAGAGGGATGCAGAGGCTCAAGAGAGTGATTCAGAGGCTTACGAGAGTGAAGCAGAGGCTTAAGAGAGGGAAGCAGAGGCTCAAGTGAGGGATGCAGAGGCACAAGAGAGAAATGCAGAGGCTCTTGAGAGTGATGCAAAGGCTCAAGAGAGGGATGCAGAGGCTTAAGAGAGTGATGCAAAGGCTCAAGAGAGGGATGCAGAGGCTCATGAGATGGATGCAGGAGTTCAAGAGAGGGATGCAGAGGCTCAAGAGAGTGATTCAGAGGCTTACGAGAGTGAAGCAGAGGCTTAAGAGAGTGATGCAGAGGCTTAAGAGAGGGATGCAGAGGCTCAAGCGAGGGGTGCAGAGGCTCAAGAAAGGGATGCAGGGGCTCAAGAGAGGGATGCAGAGGCTCAAGTGAGGGATGCAGAGGCATAAAAAAGGGATGCAGAGGCTTAGGAGAGTAATGCAAAGGCTCAGGAGAGGGATGCAGAGGCTCATGAGAGGGATGCAGGAGTTCAAGAGAGTAATGCAAAGGCTCAAGAAAGGGATGCAGAGGAATAAGAAAGTGATGCAGAGGCTCAAAACAAAGGATGCAGAGGCTTAAGAGTGATGTAGAGGCTGAAGAGAGTGTTGCAGAGGCTTAAAAGAGGGAAGCAGAGGCTCAAGAGAGTGATGCAAAGGCTCAAGGGTGTGGTGCAGAGGCTAAAGAGAGTGTTGCAGAGGCTTAAGAGAGGGATGCAGAGGCTCAAGAGAGTGATGCAAAGGCTCAACAGAGTGATGCATAGGCTTAAGAGAGGAATGTAGAGTCTCAAGAGAGGGATGTAGAGGCTCAAGAGAGGGATGCAGAGGTTTAAGAGAGTGATGCAGAGGCTTAAGAGAGGGATGCAGAGGCTCAAGAGAGGGATGCAGAGGCTGAAGAGAGAGATGCAGAGGCTTAAGAGAGTGATGCAGAGGTTCAAGAGAGTGATGCAGAGGCACAAGAGAATGATGTAGAGGCTTAAGAGAGAAATGCAGTGGCTCAAGAGAATGATGCAGGGGCTCAAGAGAGTGATGCAGAGGCTTAGGAGAGGGATGCAGAGGATCAAGAGAGTGATGCAGAGGCTTAAGAGAGGAATGCAGAGGCTGAAGAGAATGATGCAGAGGCTTAAGAGAGGGATGCAGAGGCTGAAGAGAATGATGCAGAGGCTAAAGAGAGGGATGCAGAGGTTCAAGAGAGAGACGGAGAGGCTCAAGAGAGTGATGCAGAGGCTGAACAGAGTGATGCAGAGGCTTAAGAGAGGGATGCAGAGGCTCAAGAGAGAGACGGAGAGGTTGACGAGAGTGATGCAGAGGCTTAAGAGAGTGATGCAGAGGCTTAAGAGAGGGATGCAGAGGCTCAAGAGAGGGATGCAGAGGCTCAAGTGCCTCTGCACTTGTGCCTCTGCATGACTCTCTTGATCCTCTGCATCACTCTCTTAAGCCTCTGCATCTCTCTCTTCAGCCTCTGCATTACTCTCTTGAGCCTCTGCATCACTCTCTTGAGCCTCTACATCCCTCTCTTGAAACTCTGCATCTCTCTCTTAAGCCTCTGCATCACTCTCTTGAGCCTTTGCATCACTCTTTTGATCCTCTGCATCCCTCTCTTAAGCCTCTGCAACACTCTCTTCAGCCTCTTCATCACTCTCGTAAGCCTCTGTATCTCTCTCTTGAGCCTCTGCATCCCTCTCTTAAGCCTCTGCAACACTCTCTTCAGCCTCTGCATCACTCTCTTGAGCCTTTGCATCACTCTTTTGATCCTCTGCATCCCTCTCTTAAGCCTCTGCAACACTCTCTTCAGCCTCTTCATCACTCTCGTAAGCCTCTGCATCTCTCTCTTGAGCCTCTGCATCCCTCTCTTAAGCCTCTGCAACACTCTCTTCAGCCTCTGCATCACTCTCTTAAGCCTCTGCATACATTTTTTGAGCCTCTGCATCACTTTCGTAAGCCTCTTCATCACTCTCTTGAACTCCTGCATCCCTCGCATGAGCCTCTGCCACACTCTCTTGAGCCTCTGCGTCACTCTCAAGAGCCTCTGCATCCCTCTCTTGTGCCTCTGCATCCCTCACCTGAGCCTCTGCATCCCTCTCTTGAGCCCCTGCATCCCTCTCTTGAGCCTATGCATCCCTCACTTGAGCCTCTGCATCCCTCTCTTAAGCCTCTACATCACTCTCTTAAGCCTCTGCATCACTCTCGTAAGCCTCTGAATCACTCTCTTGAGCCTGTACATCCATCTCTCTAAGTCCTGCATCCCTCTCATGAGCCTCTGCATCCCTCTCTTGAGCCTTTGAATCACTCTCATAAGCCTCTGCATCCCTCTCTTGAGCGTGTGCATCACTCTCAAGATCCTCTGCATCCCTTTCTTGTGCTTCTGCATCCCTCACTTGAGCCTCTGCATCCCTCTTTTGATGCTGCATCCCTCTCATGGGCCTCTGCAACCCTCACGTGAGCCTCTGCATCCCTCTCTAAAGCCTTTGCATCACTCTCTTAATCCTCTGCATCACTGTATTCGTTGTTTGAAATTACGACTTTTTATACCGAAAATATGCCAATTACTGAGAGCAGCGATATTTCACATTTTGACGAAACCCTCTCTGCAGTTTTCAAATTATCCCAAATATCCCAAATTCAACGTTTGGGCCATATTTTGGAGCCAAAATCTAGCTCTCTGCACGTATACGCAGTTTAAAATTATTACTTTTTATACCGAAAATATGTCAATTACTGAGAGCAGCGATAGGTCACATTTTGCCCAACCCCCCCCCCCCCTGCAGTTTTCAAAATATCCCAAACATCCCAAAAATTGACGCTTGAGCCATATTTTGAAACCCAATTTGGGCTCTCTGCACGTATTCGCAGTTTGAAATTACGTCTTTTTATACCGGAAATATGCCATTTACTGAGAGCAGCGATGGATCATATTTTGCCCAAACCCTCCCTGTAGTTTTCAAAATATAGCAAACATCCCAAATGCGACGCATGAGCCATATTTTGGAGCCAAATTCTGGCTCTCTGCATGTATTCCCAGTTTGAAATTACGACTTTTATACCGAAAATATGCCAATTACTGAAACCTGCGATGGATCACTTTTTTCCCAAACCCTCTCTGCTGTTTCCAAAATATCCCAAACATTCCAAATTCAACGCTTGAGCCATATTTTGGAGCCAAATTCTAGCTCTCTGCACGTATTCGTAGTTTGAAATTACATGTTTTTATACCGAAAATATGCCAACTACTGAGAGCGGCGATGGATCACATTTTGCCCAAACCTTCCCTGTAGTTTTCAAAATATCCCAAACATCCCAAATTCGACCCTTGAGAATTATTTTGGAGCTAAATTCTGGCTCTCTGCATGTATTCGCAGTTTGAAATTATGACTTTTTATCCCAAACATCCTAAATTTGACGCTTGAAAATTAGCTAATTACTGAAAGCAGCGATGGGTCACATTTTGCCCAAACCCCCCGGCAGTTTGCAAAATATCCCAATCATCCCAAATTCGACCCATGAGCTATATTTTGGAGCCAAATTCTGGCACTCTGCACGTATTCGCTGTTTGAAATTACGACATTTTATAACGAAAATATGCCAATTACTGAGTGCAGCGATGGATCACATTTTGCCCAAGCCATCCCTGCTGTTTTCAAAATATCCCAAACATCCCAAGTTTAACCCTTGAGCCATATTTTGGAGCCAAATTTTGGCTTTCTGCATGTATTCGTTGTTTGAAATTACGACTTTTTATACCGAAAATATGCCAATTACTGAAAGCAGCGATGGATCACATTTTGACGAAACCGTCTATGCAGTTATCAAATTATCCCAAACATCCCAAATTCGACCCTTGAGTCATGTTTTGGAGTCAAATTCTGGCTCTCTGCACGTATTCGCAGTTTGAGTTTACGACTTTTTATACCGAAAATATTCCAATTACTGAGAGCGGCGATGGATCAAATTTTGCCCCCAACCTTCCCTGCAATTTTCAAAATATTCCAAACATCCTAAATTTGAACCTTGAGAATTATTTTGGAGCTAACTTCTGGCTCTCTGCACGTATTCGCAGTTTGAAATTACGACTCTTTATCCCAAACTTCCCAAATTTGACGCTTATAAATATGCCAATTACTGAAAACAGCGATGGGTCTCATTTTGCTCAAACTCCCTGGCAGTTTGCAAAATATCCCAAACATCCCAAATTCGACCTTTGAGCCATATTTTGGAGCCAAAATCAGGCTTTCTGCGAGTATTCGCAGTTTGAAATTACGACTTTTTATACCGAAAACATGACAATTACTGAAAACCGCGATGGATCACATTTTGCCCAAACCCTCCCTGCAGTTTTCAAAATATCCCAAACATTCCAAATTCGACGCTTGAGCCATATTTTGGAGCCAAATTCGGGCTCTCTGCACGTATTCGCAGTTTGAAATTATTTCATTTTTGACCGAAAATATGCCAATTACTGATTGCGACGATGGGTCACACTTTGCCCAAACTCCCCTGCAATTTTCATAATATTCCAAACATCCCAAATTCGACCCATGACCTATATTTTGGAGCCAAATTCTGGCTCTCTGCACGTATTCGCAGTTTGAAATTACGAGTTTTTATAGGGAAAATATGCCAATTACTGAGAGCGGCGATGGATCACATTTTGCCCAAACCATGAATGTAGTTTTCAAAATATCCCAAACATCCAAATTCGACCCTTGAGAATTATTTTGAGCTAAATTCTGGCTCTCTGCATGTATTCGCAGTTTGAAATTATGACTTTTTATCCCAAACATCCCAAATTTGACGCTTGAAAATAAGCCAATTACTGAAAGCAGCGATGGGTCACATTTTGCCCAAACCTCCCGGCAGTTTGCAAAATATCCCAAACATCCCAAATTCGACCCATGAGCTATATTTTGGAGCCAAATTCTGCCTCTGCACGTATTCGCTGTTTGAAATTGCGACATTTTATAACGAAAACATGACAATTACTGAAAGCGGCAATGGATCACATTTTGCCCAAACCCTCTTTGCAGTTTTAAATATATCCCAAACATCCCAAATTCAACGCTTGAGCCATAATTTGGAGCAAAACTCGGGCTCTCTGCATGTATTAGTAGTTTGAAATTATGACATTTTATACCGAAAATATGCCAATTACAGAGTGCGGCGATGGATCACATTATGCACAAGCCATCCCTGCAGTTTTCAAAATATCCCAAACATTCCAAGTTTGACCCTTGAGCCATATTTTGGAGCCAAATTTTGGCTTTCTGCATGTATTCGTTGTTTGAAATTACGACTTTTTATACCGAAAATATGCCAATTACTGAAAGCAGCGATGGATCACATTTTGACGAAACCCTCTCTGCAGTTATCAAATTATCCCAAACATTCCAAATTCGACCCATGAGCCGTATTTTGGAGCCAAATTCTGGCTCTCTGCACGTATTTGCAGTTTGAAATTACGAATTTTTTTACCGAAAATATGCCACCTACTGAGAGCAGCGATGGATCACATTTTACCCAAACCTTCCATGCAGTTTTTAAAATATCCCAAACATCCCAAATTTGACCCTTGAGAATTATTTTGGAGCCAAATTCTGGTTCTCTGCACGTATTCGCAGTTTGAAATTACGACTTTTTATCCCAAACATCCCAAATTTGACGCTTGAAAATATGCCAATTACTGAAAAAAGCGATGGGTCACATTTTGCCCAAACCCCCCTGCAGTTTGCAAAATATCCCAAACATCCCAAATTCGACCCTTGAGCCATATTTTGGAGCCAAATTCTGGCTTTCTGCGCGTATTCGCTGTCTGAAATTACGATTTTTTATACCGAAAACATGACAATTACTGAAAGGAGCGATGGATCACATTTTGCCCAAACCTTCCCTGCAGGTTTCAAACCATCCAAAACATCCCAAATTGAACCCTGGAGCCTTATTTTGGAGTCAAATTCTGGCTCTCTGCACGTATTCGCAGTTTGAAATTACGACTTTTTATACTGAAAATATGCCAATTACTGAAAGCAGCGATGCGTCACATTTTGCCCAAACCCTCTTGCAGTTTTCAAATATCCCAAACATCCTAAATTCGACCCTTGGATTTTGGATTTTGGAGCCAAATTCTGGCTTTCTGCACGTATTCGCAGTTTGAAAAACGACTTTTTATACGGAAAATGTGCCAATTACTAAAAGCGACGATAGATCACATTTTGCCCAAGCCCACTATTCAGTTTTAAAAAAATCCCAAGCATCCCAAATTCAACCCTTGAACCATATTTTGGAGCCAAATTCTGGCTCTCTGCACATATTTGTAGGTTGAAATTACGACATTTTATACCGAAAATATGTCAATTACTGAAAGCAGCTATGGGTCACATTTCGCCCCCCCCCCCCTGGCAGTTTTCAAAATATCCCAAACATCCCAAATTCGACGTTTGAGCCATATTTTGGAGCCAAGTTCTGGCTCTCTGCGCGCATTCGCAGTTTGAAATTACGTCATTTTATACCGAAAATATGCCAATTACTGAGAGCGGGGATGGGTCACATTTTGCCCAAACCCCCTTGCAGTTTTCAAAATATCCCTAACATCCCAAATTCAACCCTTGAGCCAAATTTTGGAGTCAAGTTGCGGCTCTCTGGACATATTCGCAGTTTGAAATTACGACTTTTTGTACCGACAAATTTGGGATATTTAGGATAAAAAGTCGTAATTTCATACTGCGAATACTTGCAGAGAGCCTGAATTTGGCTCCAAAATAATTCTCAATGGTCGAATTTGGGATGATTGGGATATTTTGAAAACTACAAGGAAGGGGTATGGGCAAAATGTGACCTATCGCCGCTCTCAGTAATTCACATAGTATCGGTTATCTTCTTGAGGTTATCTTGAGATGATTTCGTGGCTTTTTAGTGTCCCCGCGGCCCGGTCCTCGACCAGGCCTCTACCCCCAGGAAGCAGCCCGTGACAGCTGACTAACTCCCTGGTTCCTATTTTACCCCTGTTACCTAGCAGTATCTTACCTATCCCTCTCTTGAGCCTCTGCATCACTCTCTTGAACTCCTGCATCCCTCACATGAGCCTCTGCATCCCTCACTTGAGGCTTTGCATCCCTCTCCTGAGCATCTGCATCCCTCTCTTAAGCCTCTGCCTCACCCTCTTAAGCCACTGCATCACTCTCCTGAGCCTCTGCGTCCCTCTCTCAAGCCTCTGCATCACTCTCTTTAGCCTCTGCATCACTTTCTTAAGCATCTGCATTACTCTCTTGAGCCTCTGCATCCCTCTCTTGAGTCTCTGCATCACTCTCTTCAGGCTCTTCATCCCTCTCTTGAGCCTCTGCATCACTCTCTTGAGCCTCTGCATCACTTTCTTAAGCCTCTGCATTACTCTCTTGAGCCTCTGCATCACTCTCTTGATTCTCTGCATCACACTCGTAAGCCTCTGAATCACTCTCATGAGCCTCTGCATCACTCTCTAGAGCCTCTGCATCACTCTCTTCAGCCTCTGCATCACTCTCTTAAGAATCTGCTTCCCTCTCTTGATTCTCTGCATCACTGTTGAGCCTCTGCATCACTCTCTTAAGCCTCTGCATCACTCTCTTGAGCTTCTGCATCACTATCTTGAGCCTCTGCATCACTTTTTTAAGCCTCTGCATCCCTCTCTTAAGCCTCTGAATCACTCTCTTGAGGCCTCTGCATAAATCTCGCGAGCCTCTGAATCACTCACTTCAGCCTCTGCATCACTCTCTTAAGCCTCTGCTTCCCTCTCTTGATCCTCTGCATCACTCTCTTGAGCCTCTGCATCACTCTCTTGAGTCTCTGCATCACTCTCTTGAGCTTCTGCATCACTTTCTTAAGCCTCCTCATCCCTCTCTTCGTTTTCTGCATCACTCTCTTTAGCCTCTGAATCATTCTCTTGAGCCTCTGCATCCCTCTCTTAAGCCGCTACATCATTCTCTTGAACCTCTGCATCACTTTCTTGAGCCTCTGCATCACTCTCTTAGGCCTGTGCATCACTCTCTTAAGACTCTGCATCTCTCTTTTTAGCCTTTGTATCACTCTCTTGAGCCTCTGCATCATTCTCCTAAGCCTCTGTATCACTCTCTTGAGTTTCTGCATCACTCTCTTAAGCCTCTGCATCACTCTCTTGAGCCTCTGTATCCATTTCTTAAGCCTCTGCATCACTCTCTTAAACCTCTGCATCACTCTCTTTAGCCTCTGCATCACTCTCCTCAGGCTCCGCAACCCTCACTTGAGCCTCTGCATCATCCTCCTAAGCCTCAGCATCACTCACTTTAGCCTCTGCATCATACTCTTCAGCCTCTGCATCCCTCTCTTGAGCCTCTGCATCATTCTCCTAAGCCTCTTCATCACTCTCTTGAGCCTCTGCATCACTTTTTAGAGCCTCTGCATCCCTCTCTTAAGCGTCTGCATCACTCTCTTAAGCCTCTGCATCTCTCTCTTTAGCCTCTGCATCACTCTCTGGAGCCTCTGCATCACTCTCTTGGGCCTCTGCATCACTCTCTTGAGCCTCTGCATCCCTCTCTTGAGCCTCTGCATCATTTTCCTAAGCCTCTCAATCCCTCACTTGAGCCTCTGCATCCCTTTCATGAGCCTCTGCATCCCTCTCTTGAGCCTTTGCATCACTCTCTTAAGCCTCTGCATCCCTGTCGTGAGCCTCTGCATCATTCTTTTGAGTCTCTTCATCCCTCTCTTAAGCCTCTGCATCATTCTCTTCAGCCTGAGCCAAATTCTGGCTCTCTGCACGTATTCGCTGTTTGAAATTACGACATTTTATAATGAAAACATGAAAATTACTGAAAGCGGCAATGGATCACATTTTGCCAAAACCCTCCCTGCAGTTTTCAATATATCCAAAATATCCCAAATTCGATGCTTGAGCCAAATTTTGGAGCCAAATTCGGGCTCTCTGCACGTATTAGCAGTTTGAAATTATTTCATTTTCTACCGAAAATATGCCAATTACTGAGTGCGGAGATGGATCACATTTTGCATAAAGCCGCCCTTGAAGTTTTCAAAATATCCCAAACATCCCAAATTCTACGCTTGAGCCATATTTTGGAGCCAAATTCTCGCTCTCTGCACGTATTCGCAGTTTGAAATTACGTCATTTTATACCGAAAATATGCCAATTAATGATTGCGACGATTGGTCACATTTTGCTCAAACCCCCCTTCAGTTTTCAATATATCCGAAACATCCCACATTCGACCAATGAGAATTATTTTGGAGCTAAATGCGGGCTCTCTGAACGTATTCGCAGTTTGAAATTACGACATTTTATACCGAAAATATAACAATTACTGAGTGCGACGATGGATCACATTTTGCATAAAGTCGTCCCTGCAGTTTTCAAAATATCCCAAACATCCCAAATTCGACGCTTGAGCCATATTTTGGAGCCAAATTCTGGCTCTCTGCACATATTCGCAGTTTGAAATTACGAATTTAAACACCGAAGATATGTCAATTACTGAGAGCAGCGATGGGTCACATTTTTCCCAAACCCTTCCTGCAGTTTTCAAAATATCCCAAGCATCCCTAATTCGACCCATGAGCCATATTTTGGAACAAAATTCTGGCTCTCTGCACATATTTGTAGGTTGAAATTACGACATTTTATACCGAAAATATGTCAATTACTGAAAGCAGCGATTGGTCACATTTCGCCCAAACCCTAACCCCCCCCCCCCCCCGGCAGTTTTCAAAATATTCCAAACATCCCAAATTCGACGTTTGAGCCATATTTTGGAGCCAAGTTCTGGCTCTCTGCACGTATTCGCAGTTTGAAATTAAGTCATTTTATACCGAAAATATGCCAATTACTGAGAGCGGGGATGGGTCACATTTTGCCCAAATCCCCCTGCAGTTTTCAAAATATCCCCAACATCCCAAATTCAACCCTTGAGCAAAATTTTGGAGTCAAATTGCGGCTCTCTGGACATATTCGCAGTTTGAAATTACGACTTTTTGTACCGACAAATTTGGGATATTTAGGATAAAAAGTCGTAATTTCAAAATGCGAATACTTGCAGAGAGCCAGAATTTGGCTCCAAAATAATTCTCAATGGTCGAATTTGGGATGATTGGGATATTTTGAAAACTACAAGGAAGGGGTATGGGCAAAATGTGACCTATCGCTGCTCTCAGTAATTCACATAGTATCGGTTATCTTCTTAAGGTTATCTTGAGATGATTTCGGGGCTTTTTAGTGTCCCCGCGGCCCGGTCCTCGACCAGGTCTCCACAACCAGGAAGCAGCCCGTGACAGCTGACTAACTCCCAGGTACCTATTTTACCCCTGTTACTAAGCAGTAAAATAGGTACCTGGGAGTTAGTCAGCTGTCACGGGCTGCATCCTGGGGGTGGAGGCCTGGTCGAGGACCGGGCCGCGGGGACAAGCGAGGTTTCGTATTATTTAGATCCATGAAAAGACATATGACAATGTTGTTTCAAATACAAATGATAAAAAATCAATGTGTTTTCATTAGAATTAACTAAAATGTTCCTGATTTTCCGTTTATATTACCGATGGAAGATGTACACGTAAAACCGCTCTAATCCGGCTGAAACGTCAATATATGCAATAAAAACAGAACTTCTCCCCTTTCCAATATCTTACTCAGTGTTTTAACGAGAAACGAATAGTTGATTGAAAATGAAGTGTTTAAGGTTAATTTCTGATCAATTATGTGTTTGCATCATTTTTATCGTATATTTAATGAATTAATAACAATAAACTGAAAATTCACAAAAACGTGGAAAAACGGCAAAATATTGCCTAATTCGATGATATTTTGTTTAAATCACATAAAGGAAAAGGGGATGATAAAGGTCAAAATATTGCTAAATTCGATGATTTTTAGTACAAAAGAAAATGCAAGAAAAGTTGCTTAAAAATGCATAATTTGAAAATTCTGAGATTTGCAGGCCAAATCACATATCGTGAGAAAACATGAAGTAGTATCGAAATATTGGTAAAAACGAATATATATACGTAAAATCAAACTACATGAATAACGTGAAAAAAGTCACTATATTACCATATTTGAAGATTTTAACTTCAAATCATAGAGCGAGGTTTCGTATTATTTAGATCCAAGAAAAGACATATGACAATGTTGTTTGAAATACAAATGATAAAAATCAATGTGTTTTCATTAGAATTAACTAAAATGTTCCTGATTTTCCGTTTATATTTCCGATGGAAGATGTACACGAAAAACCGCTCTAATCCGGCTGAAACGTCGATAGATGCAAAAAAAACAGAACTTCTCCCCTTTCCAATATCTTACTCAGTATTTTAACGAGAAACAAATATTTGATTGAAAATTAAGTGTTTAAGGTTAATTTCTAATCAATTATGTGTTTGCATAATTTTTATCGTATTTTTAATGAATTAAGAGCAATAAACTGAAAATTCACAAAAACGTGGAAAAACGGCAAAATATTGCCTAATTCGATGATATTTTGTTTAAATCACATAAAGGAAAAGGGGGATGATAAAGGTCAAAATATTGCTAAATTCGATGATTTTTAGTACAAAAGAAAATGCAAGAAAACTTGCTTAAAAATGCAAAATTTGAAAATTCTGAGATTTGAAGGCCAAATCACATATCGTGAGAAAACATGAAGTAGTATCGAAATATTGGTAAAAACGAATATATATACGGAAAATCAAACTACATGAATAACGTGAAAAAAGTCACTTTTCAAAAGTCAAAAAGTCACTTACGAGAGTGATGCAGATGATCAAGAGATGGATGCAGAGGCTTAAGAGAGTGATGCAGAGGCTGAAGAGAGTGTTGCAGAGGCTTAAGAGAGGGATGCAGAGGCTCAAGAGAGTGATGCAGAGGCTCAAGAGAGTGATGCAGAGGCTCAAGAGAGTGATGCAGAGGCTTAAGAGAGGGATGCAGGGGCTCAAGAGAGGGATGTAGAGGCTCATGAGAGTGATGCAGAGGTTCAAGAGTGTGATGCAGATGCTCAAGAGAGGGATGCAGAGGCTGAAGAGAGTGATGCAGAGGCTCAAGAGAGGGATGCAAAGGCTCAAAAGAGTGATTCAGAGGGTTACGAGAGTGATGCAGAGGCTTAAGAGAGTGATGCAGAGGTTTAAGAGAGGGATGCAGAGGTTCAAGAGAGGAATGCAGAGGCTCAACTGAGGGATGCTGGGGCTGAACAGAGGGATGCAGAGGCTCAAGTGAGGGATGCAGAGGCACAAGAGAGGGATGCAGAGGCACAAGAGAGGGATATGAAAAGACATATGACAATGTTGTTTCAAATACAAATGATAAAAATCAATGTGTTTTCATTAGAATTAACTAAAATGTTCCTGATTTTCCGTTTATATTTCCGATGGAAGATGTACACGTAAACCCGCTCCAATCCGGCTGAAACTTCGATATATGCAATAAAAACAGAACTTCTTCTCTTTCCAATATCTTACTCAGTATTTTAACGAGAAACAAATAGTTGATTGAAAATAAAGGGTTAATTTCTAATCAATTATGTGTTTGCATCATTTTTATCGTATATATAATGAATTAATAGCAATAAACTGAAAATTCACAAAAACGTAGAAAAATAGCAAAATATTGCCTAATTCGATGATATTTTGTTTATATCACATAAAGGAATAGGGGATGATAAACGTCAAAATATTGCTGAATTCGATGATTTTAACTACATGAATAACGTGAAAAAAGTCACTATATTACCATATTTGAGGATTTTAACTTCAAATCATAGAGCGAGGTTTCGTATTATTTAGATCCATGAAAAGACATATGACAATGTTGTTTCAAATACAAATGATAAAAAATCAATGTGTTTTCATTAGAATTAACTAAAATGTTCCTGATTTTCCGTTTATATTACCGATGGAAGATGTACACGTAAAACCGCTCTAATCCGGCTGAAACGTCAATATATGCAATAAAAACAGAACTTCTCCCCTTTCCAATATCTTACTCAGTGATTTAACGAGAAACAAATAGTTGATTGAAAATGAAGTGTTTAAGGTTAATTTCTGATCAATTATGTGTTTGCATCATTTTTATCGTATATTTAATGAATTAATAACAATAAACTGAAAATTCACAAAAACGTGGAAAAACGGCAAAATATTCCCTAATTCGATGATATTTTGTTTAAATCACATAAAGGAAAAGGGGATGATAAAGGTCAAAATATTGCTAAATTCGATGATTTTTAGTACAAAAGAAAATGCAAGAAAACTTGCTTAAAAATGCAAAGGAGTTCAAGAGAGGGATGCAGAGGCTCAAGAGAGTGATTCAGAGGCTTACGAGAGTGAAGCAGAGGCTTAAGAGAGTGATGCAGAGGCTTAAGAGAGGGATGCAGAGGCTCAAGCGAGGGGTGCAGAGGCTCAAGAAAGGGATGCAGGGGCTCAAGAGAGGGATGCAGAGGCTCAAGTGAGGGATGCAGAGGCACAAAAAAGGGATGCAGAGGCTTAGGAGAGTAATGCAAAGGCTCAGGAGAGGGATGCAGAGGCTCATGAGAGGGATGCAGGAGTTCAAGAGAGTAATGCAAAGGCTCAAGAAAGGGATGCAGAGGATTAAGAAAGTGATGCAGAGGCTCAAAAAAAAGGATGCAGAGGCTTAAGAGAGTGATGTAGAGGCTGAAGAGAGTGTTGCAGAGGCTTAAAAGAGGGAAGCAGAGGCTCAAGAGAGTGATGCAAAGGCTCAAGGGTGTGGTGCAGAGGCTAAAGAGAGTGTTGCAGAGGCTTAAGAGAGGGATGCAGAGGCTCAAGAGAGTGATGCAAAGGCTCAACAGAGTGATGCATAGGCTTAAGAGAGGGATGTAGAGTCTCAAGAGAGGGATGTAGAGGCTCAAGAGAGGGATGCAGAGGTTTAAGAGAGTGATGCAGAGGCTTAAGAGAGGGATGCAGAGGCTCAAGAGAGGGATGCATAGGCTGAAGAGAGCCAGAATTTAGCTCCAAAATAATTCTCAAGGGTCGAATTTGGGAAGTTTGGGATATTTTGAAAACTACAGGGAAGGTTTGGGCAAAATGTGATCCATCGCCGCTCTCAGTAATTGGCATATTTTCGGTATAAAACTTGTAATTTCAAACTGCGAATACGTGCAGAGAGCTAGAATTTGGCTCCAAAATATGGCTCAAGCGTTGAATTTGGGATGTTTGGGATATTTTGGAAACAGGAGGGAGGGTTTGGGAAAAAAAGTGATCCATCGCAGGTTTCAGTAATTGGCATATTTTCGGTATAAAAGTCGTAATTTCAAACTGGGAATACATGCAGAGAGCCAGAATTTGGCTCCAAAATATGGCTCAAGGGTCGTATTTGTGATGTTTAGGATATTTTGGAAACTGCAGAGAGGGTTTCGTCAAAATGTGATCCATTGCTGCTTTCAGTAATTGGCATATTTTCGGTATAAAAATTCGTAATTTCAAACAACGAATACATGCAGAAAGCCAAAATTTGGCTCCAAAATATGGCTCAAGGGTCGAATTTGTGATGTTTAGGATATTTTGGAAACTGCAGGGAGGGTTTGGGCAAAATGTGATCCATCGCCGCTTTCAGTAATTGGCCTATTTTCGGTATAAAAAGTCGTAATTTCAAACTGCGAATACGTGCAGAGAGCCTGAATTTGGCTCGAAAATATGGCTCAAACGTCGAATTTGGGATGTTTGGGATATTTTAAAAACTGCAGGGAGGGTTTGGGCAAAATGATATCCATCGCCGCTTTCAGTATTTGTCATGTTTTCGGTATAAAAATTCGTAATTTCAAACAGCGAATAAGCGCAGAAAGCCAGAATTTGGCTCCAAAATAAGGCTCAAGCGTCGAATTTGGGATGTTTGGGATTTTTTGAAAACTGCAGGGGGGGGGGGGTGTTTGGCCGAATTGTGACCCATCGCTGCTTTCAGTAATTGACATATTTTCGGTATAAAAAGTCGTTTTTCAAACTGCGAATACGTGCAGAAAGCCAGAATTCGGCTAGAAAATATGGCTCAAGGGTCGAATTTGGGATGTTTGGGATATTTTTAAAACTGCAGGGAGGGTTTGGGAATAATATGATCCATCGCAGCTTTCCATAATTGGCATATTTTCAGTATAAAAGTCATAATTTCAAACTGCGAATACGTGCTGAGAGCCAGAATTTGGCTCCAAAATCCAAAATCCAAGGGTCGAATTTAGGATGTTTGGGATATTTGAAAACTGTAAGGGGGTTTGGGCAAAATGTGACGCATCGCTACTTTCAGTAATTGGCATATTTTCAGTATAAATATTCGTAATTTTAAACTGCGAATACGTGCAGAGAGCCAGAATTTGACTCCAAAATAAGGCTCCAGGGACGAATTTGGGATGTTTGGGATATTTTGAAACGTGATGGTCGGGGGGGGGGGGGGTTGACAAAATGTGACACATCGCCGCTCTCAGTAATTGGCATATTTTCGGTATAAAAATTTGAAATTTCAAACAGTGAATACGTGCAGAGAGCCCGAATTTGGCTTCAAAATATGGCTCAAGCGTCGAATTGTGGATGTTTGTGATATTTTGAAAACTGCAGGGAGGGTTTAGGCAAAATGTGATCCATCGCCGCTTTCAGTAATTGTCATGTTTTCAGTATAAAAAGTCGTAATATCAAACTGCGAAAACGTTCAGAGAGCCAGAATTTAGCTCCAAAATAATTCTCAAGGGTCGAATTTGGGATGTTTGGGATATTTCGAAAACTGCAGGGAAGGTTTGGGCAAAATGTGATCCATCGCCGCACTCAGTAATTGGCATATTTTCGGTATAAAAAGTCGTAATTTCAAACTGCGAATACGTGCAGAGAGCCAGAATTTGGCTCTAAATTATGGCTAAAGCGTTGAATTTGGGATGTTTGGGATATTTTGAAAACTGCAGGGAGGGTTTGGGCAAAATGTGATCCATCGCCGCTTTCAGTAATTGGCAAATTTTCGGTATAAAAAGTCGTAATTTCAAACAGCGAATAAGCGCAGAAAGTCAGAATTTGGCTCCAAAATATGGCTCAAAGGTCGAATTTGGCATGTTTGGGATATTTTGCAAACTGCAGGGGGGTTTGGGAAAATGTGACCCATCGCTTCTTTCAGTAATTGGCATATTTTCAAGCGACAAATTTGGGATATTTAGGATAAAAAGTCGTAATTTCAAACTGCGAATACTTGCAGAGAGCTAGAATTTGGCTCCAAAATAATTCTCAATGGTCGAATTTGGGATGATTGGGATGTTTTGAAAACTACAAGGAAGGGGTATGGGCAAAATGTGACCTATCGCCGCTCTCAGTAATTCACATAGTGTCGGTTATCTTCTTGAGGTTATCTTGAGATGATTTCGGGGCTTTTTAGTGTCCCCGCTGCCCGGTCCTCGACCAGGCCTCCACCACCAGGAAACAGCCCGTGACAGCTGACTAATTCCCAGGTACATGATACTATTTCATGTAGTATCACGATATGTGCTTTGGCCTTCATATCTCAGATTTTCGCATAAAATTGCATTTTAAGCAAGTTTTCTTGCATTTTGTTTCGTACTAAAAATCATCGAATTCAGCAATATTTTGACGTTTATCATCCCCTTTTCCTTTATGTGATATAAACAAAATATCATCGAATTAGGCAATATTTTGCTGTTTTTCCACGTTTTTGTGAACTTTCAGTTTATTGGTATTATTTCATTAAATATACGATAAAAATTATGCAAACACATAATTGATCAGAAAATAACCTTAAATACTTCATTTTCAATCATCTATTTGTTTCTCGTTAAAATACTGAGTAAGATATTGGAAAGGGGAGAAGTTCTGTTTTTATTGCATATATCGACGTTTCAGCTGGATTAGAGCGGTTTTACGTGTACATCTTCCATCGGTAATATAAACGGAAAATCAGGAACATTTTAGTTAATTCTAATGAAAACACATTGATTTTTATTATTTGTGTTTCAAACAACATTGTCATATGTCTTTTCTTGGAACTAAATAATACGAAACCTCGCTCAATGATTTGAAGTTAAAATCCTCAAATATGGTAATATAGTGACTTTTTTCACGTTATTCATGTAGTTTGATTTTACGTATATATATTCGTTTTTACCAATATTTCGATACTACTTCATGTTTTCTCACGATATGTGATTTGGCCTTCAAATCTCAGAATTTTCAAATTTTGCATTTTTAAGCAAGTTTTCTTGCATTATGTTTCGTACTAAAAATCATCGAATTTAGCAATATTTTGACGTTTATCATCCCCTTTTCCTTTATGTGATATAAACAAAATATCATCGAATTAGGCAATATTTTGCCGTTTTTCCACGTTTTTGTGAATTTTCAGTTTATTGTTATTAATTCATTAAATATACGATAAAAATTATGCAAACACATAATTGATTAGAAAATAACCTTAAATACTTCATTTTCAATCATCTATTTGTTTCTCGTTAAAATACTGAGTAAGATATTGAAAAGGGGAGAAGTTCTGTTTTTATTGCATATATCGACGTTTCAGCCGGATTAGAGCCGTTTTACGTGTACATCTTCCATCGGTAATATAAACGAAAAATCAGGAACATTTTAGTTAATTCTAATGAAAACACATTGATTTTTATCATTTGTATTGGAAGCAACATCTTTATACGTCTTTTCTAGGGTCTAAAAAATACGAAACGTCGCTCTATGATTCGAAGTTAAAATCCTCAAATTTGGTATAATAATGACTTTTTTCACGTTTTTCATGTAGTTTGATATTACGTATATATATTCATTTTTACCAATATTTCGATACTATTTCATGTAGTATCACGATATGTGCTTTGGCCTTCAAATCTCAGATTTTCGTATAAAATTGCATTTTAAGCAAGTTTTCTTGCATTTTGTTTCGTACTAAAAATCATCGAATTCAGCAATATTTTGACGTTTATCATCCCCTTTTCCTTTCTGTGATATAAACAAAATATCATCGAATTAGGCAATATTTTGCTGTTTTTCCACGTTTTTGTGAACATTCAGTTTATTGCTCTTAATTCATTAAAAATACGATAAAAATTATGCAAACACATAATTGATTAGAAATTAACCTTAAAAACTTAATTTTCAATCAACTATTTGTTTCTCGTTAAAATACTGAGTAAGATTTTGGAAAGGGGAGAAGTTCTGTTTTTTATGGAAATATATCGACGTTTCAGCTGGATTAGAGCGGTTTTACGTGTACATCTTCCATCGGTAATATAAACGGAAAATCAGAAACATTTTAGTTAATTCTAATGAAAACACATTGATTTTTATCATTTGTGTTTCAAACAACATTGTCATATGTCTTTTCTTGGAACTAAATAATACGAAACCTCGCTCAATGATTTGAAGTTAAAATCCTCATATATGGTAATATAGTGACTTTTTTCACGTTATTCATGTAGTTTGATTTTACGTATATATATTCGTTTTTACCAATATTTCGATACTACTTCATGTTTTCTCACGATATGTGATTTGGCCTTCAAATCTCAGAATTTTCAAATTTTGCATTTTTAAGCAAGTTTTCTTGCATTATGTTTCGTACTAAAAATCATCGAATTTAGCAATATTTTGACGTTTATCATCCCCTTTTCCTTTATGTGATATAAACAAAATATCATCGAATTAGGCAATATTTTGCCGTTTTTCCACGTTTTTGTGAATTTTCAGTTTATTGTTATTAATTCATTAAATATACGATAAAAATTATGCAAACACATAATTGAATAGAAAATAACCTTAAATACTTCATTTTCAATCATCTATTTGTTTCTCGTTAAAATACTGAGTAAGATATTGAAAAGGGGAGAAGTTCTGTTTCTATTGCATATATCGACGTTTTGTGCCGGATTAGAGCCGTTTTACGTATACATCTTCCATCGGTAATATAAACGGAAAATCAGGAACATTTTAGTTAATTCTAATGAAAACACATTGATTTTTATCATTTGTATTGGAAGCAACATCTTTATACGTCTTTTCTAGGGTCTAAAAAATACGAAACGTCGCTCTATGATTCGAAGTTAAAATCCTCAAATTTGGTATAATAATGACTTTTTTCACGTTTTTCATGTAGTTTGATATTACGTATATATATTCATTTTTTACCAATATTTCGATACTATTTCATGTAGTATCACGATATGTACTTTGGCCTTCAAATCTCAGATTTTCGCATAAAATTGCATTTTAAGCAAGTTTTCTTGCATTTTGTTTCGTACTAAAAATCATCGAATTCAGCAATATTTTGACGTTTATCATCCCCTTTTCCTTTATGTGATATAAACAAAATATCATCGAATTAGGCAAAATTTTGCTGTTTTTCCACGTTTTTGTGAACTTTCAGTTTATTGCTCTTAATTCATTAAAAATACGATAAAAATTATGCAAACACATAATTGATTAAAATTAACCTTAAACACTTAATTTTCAATCAACTATTTGTTTTTCGTTAAAATACTGAGTAAGATATTGGAAAGGGGAGAAGTTCTGTTTTTATTGCATATATCGACGTTTCAGCCGGATTAGAGCGGTTTTACGTGTACATCTTCCATCGGTAATAAAAACGGAAAATCAGGAACATTTTAGTTAATTCTAATGAAAACACATTGATTTTTTATCATTTGTATTAGAAACAACATTGTCATATGTCTTTTCTTGGATCTAAATAATACGAAACCTCGCTCTATGATTTGAAGTTAAAATCCTCAAATATGGTAATATAGTGACTTTTTTCACGTTATTCATGTAGTTTGATTTTCCGTATATATATTCGTTTTTACCAATATTTCGATACTACTTCAAGTTTTCTCACGATATGTGATTTGGCCTTCAAATCTCAGAATTTTCAAATTTTGCATTTGTAAGAAGGTTTTCTTGCATTTTGTTTCGTACTAAAAATCATCGAATTTAGCAATATTTTGACGTTTATCATCCCCTTTTCCTTTATGTGATATAAACAAAATATCATCGAATTAGGCAATATTTTGCTGTTTTTCCACGTTTTTGTGAACTTTCAGTTTATTGCTCTTAATTCATTAAATATACGATAAAAATTATGCAAACACATAATTGATTAGAAAATAACCTTAAATACTTCATTTTCAATCATCTATTCGTTTCTCGTTAAAATACTGAGTAAGATATTGGAAAGGGGAGAAATTCTGTTTTTATTGCACATATCGACATTTCAGCCGGATTAGAGCGGTTTTACGTGTACATCTTCCATCGGTAATATAAACGGAAAATCAGGAACATTTTAGGTAATTCTAATGAAAACACATTGATTTTTATCATTTGTATTTGAAACAACATTGTCATATGTCTTTTCGTGGATCTAAATAATACGAAACCTCGCTCTATGATTTGAAGTTAAAATCCTCAAATATAGTAATATAGTGACTTTTTTCACGTTATTCATGTAGTTTGATTTTACGTATATACATTCGTTTTTACCAATATTTCTATACTACTTCATGTTTTCTCACGATATGTGATTTGGCCTTCAAATCTCAGAATTTTCAAATTTTACATTTTAAGCAAGTTTTCTTGCATTTTCTTTTGTACTAAAAATCATCGAATTTAGCAATATTTTGACCTTTATCATCCCTTTTTCCTTTATGTGATTTAAACAAAATATCATCGAATTTAGCAATATTTTGCCGTTTTTCCACGTTTTTGTGAATTTTCAGTTTATTGTTATTAATTCATTAAATATACGATAAAAATTATGCAAACACATAATTGATCAGAAAATTACCTTAAATACTTAATTTTCAATCATCTATTTGTTTCTCGTTAAAATACTTTATATTTTAATAATAAAATCATTTGTATTGGAAGCAACATCTTTATACGTCTTTTCTAGGGTCTAAAAAATACGAAACGTCGCTCTATGATTCGAAGTAAAAATCCTCAAATTTGGTATAATAATGACTTTTTTCACGTTTTTCATGTAGTTTGATATTACGTAAATAGATTCATTTTTACCAATATTTCGATACTATTTCATGTAGTATCACGATATGTGATTTGGCCTTCAAATCTCAGATTTTCCCATAATATTGCATTTTAAACAAGTTCTCTTGCATTTTGTTTCGTACTAAAAATCATCGAAATCAGCAATATTTTGACGTTTATCATCCCCTTTTCCTTTATGTGGTTTAAACAAAATATCATCGAATTAGGCAATATTAGATCCAAGAAAAGACATATGACAATGTTGTTTCAAATACAAATGATAAAAATCAATGTGTTTTTATTAAAATTAACTAAAATGTTCCTGATTTTCCGTTTATATTTCCGATGGAAGATGTACACGTAAAACCGCTCTAATCACCGCTGAAACGTCGATATATGCAATAAAAACAGAACTTCTCCCCTTTCCAATATCTTTCTCAGTATTTTAACGAGAAACAAAGAGTTGATTGAAAATAAAGTGTTTAAGGTTAATTTCTAATCAATTATGTGTTTGCATCATTTTTATCGTATGTTTAATGAATTAATAGCAATAAACTGAAAATTCACAAAAACGTGGAAAAACAGCAAAATATTGCCTAATTCGATGATATAATAAAAAGTCGAAATTTCAAACAGTGAATACGTGCAGAGAGCCCGAATTTGGCTTCAAAATATGGCTCAAGCGTAGTATTTGGGATGTTTTGGATATTTTGCAAACTGCCGGGGGGTTTGGGCAAAATGTGACCCATCGCTGCTTTCAGTAATTGGCTTATTTTCAAGCGTCAAATTTGGGAAGTTTGGGATAAAAAGTCATAATTTCAAACTGCGAATACGTGCAGAGAGCCAGAATTTAGCTCCAAAATAATTCTCAAGGTTCAAATTTAGGATGTTTGGGATATTTTGAAAATTGCTGGGAAGGTTTGGGGCAAAATTTGATCCATCGCCGCTTTCGGTAATTGGCATATTTTCGGTATGAAAAGTCGTAATTTCAAATTGCGAATACATGCAGAAAGCCAAAATTTGGCTCCTAAACAGGGCTCAAGGGTTGAATTGGGGATGTTTGGGATATTTTGAAAACTGAAGGGAGGGCCTCGGCAAAATGTGGTCCATCGCCGCACTCAGTAATTGGCATATTTTCGGTATAAAAAGAAATAATTTCAAACTGCGAACACGTGCAGAGACCCCGAATTTGGCTCCAAAATATGGCTCAAGCGTCGAATCTGGGATGTTTGGGATATTTTGAAAAATGCAGAAAGGGTTTGGGCAAAATGTGATCCATCGCCGCTTTCAGTAATTGTCATGTTTTCGGTATAAAATGTCGTAATTTCAAACAGCGAATACGTTCAGAGAGCCAGAATTTAGCTCCAAAATAATTCTCAAGGGTCAAATTTGGGATGTTTGGGATATTTCGAAAACTGCAGGGAAGGTTTGGGCAAAATGTGATCCATCGCCGCTCTCAGTAATTGGCATATTTTCGGTATAAAAAGTCGTAATTTCAAACTGCGAATACGTGCAGAGAGCCGGAATTTGGCTCCAAATTATGGCTAAAGCGTTGAATTTGGGATGTTTGGGATATTTTGAAAACTGCAGGGAGGGTTCGGGCAAAATGTGATCCAATCGCCGCTTTCAGTAATTGACATATTTTCGGTATAAAAAATCGTAATTTCAAACAGCGAATAAGCGCAGAAAGCCAGAATTTGGCTCCAAAATATAGCTCAAAGGTCGAATTTGGCATGTTTGGGATATTTTGCAAACTGCAAGGGGGTTTGGGCAAAATGTGACCCATCGCTTCTTTCAGTAATTGGCATATTTTCAAGCGACAAATTTGGGATATTTAGGATTAAAAGTCGTAATTTCAAACTGCGAATACTTGCAGAGAGCCAGAATTTGGCTCCAAAATAATTCTCAATGGTCGAATTTGGGATGATTGGGATATTTTGAAAACTACAAGGAAGGGGTATGGGCAAAATGTGACCTATCACCGCTCTCAGTAATTCACATAGTATCGGGTATCTTCTTGAGGTTATCTTGAGATGATTTCGGGGCTTTTTAGTGTCCCCGCGGCCCGGTCCTCGACCAGGCCTCCACCCCCAGGAAGCAGCCCGTGACAGCTGACTAACTCCCAGGTACCTATTTTACTGCTAAGTAACAGGGGTAAAATAGGTACCTGGGAGTTAGTCAGCTGTCACGGGCTGCTTCCTGGGGGTGGAGACCTGGTCGAGGACCGGGCCGCGGGGACACTAAAAAGCCCCGAAATCATCTCAAGATAACCTCAAGAAGATAACCGATACTATGTGAATTACTGAGAGCGGCGATAGGTCACATTTTGCCCATACCCCTTCCTTGTAGTTTTCAAAATATCCCAATCATCCCAAATTCGACCATTGAGAATTATTTTGGAGCCAAATTCTGGCTCTCTGCAAGTATTCGCATTTTGAAATTACGACTTTTTATCCTAAATATCCCAAATTTGACGGTACAAAAAGTCGTAATTTCAAACTGCGAATATGTCCAGAGAGCCGCAATTTGACTCCAAAATTTTGCTCAAGGGTTGAATTTGGGATGTTGGGGATATTTTGAAAACTGCAAGGGGGTTTGGGCAAAATGTGACCCATCCCCGCTCTAAGCATTGGCATATTTTCGGTATAAAATGACGTAATTTCAAACTGCGAATACGTGCAGAGAGCCAGAACTTGGCTCCAAAATATGGCTCGAACGTCGAATTTGGAATGTTTGGGATATTTTGAAAACTGCCGGGGGGGGGGGTGGTTTGGGCGAAATGTGACCCATCGCTGCTTTCAGTAATTGACATATTTTCGGTATAAAATGTCGTAATTTCAATCTACAAATATGTGCAGAGAGCCAGAATTTGGTTCCAAAATATGGCTCATGGGTCGAATTAGGGATGCTTGGGATATTTTGAAAACTGCAGGAAGGGTTTGGGAAAAATGTGACCCATCGCCGCTCTCAGTAATTGACATATCTTCGGTGTATAAATTCGTAATTTCAAACTGCGAATATGTGCAGAGAGCCAGAATTTGGTTACAAAATATGGCTCATGGGTCGAATTAGGGATGCTTGGGATATTTTGAAAACTGCAGGAAGGGTTTGGGAAAAATGTGACCCGGCCATCGCCGCTCTCAGTAATTGACATATCTTTGGTGTTTAAATTCGTAATTTCAAACTGCGAATATGTGCAGAGAGCCAGAATTAGGCTCCAAAATATGGCTCAAGTGTCGAATTTGGGATGTTTGGGATATTTTGAAAACTGCAGGGACGACTTTATGCAAAATGTGATCCATCGTCGCACTCAGTAATTGTTATATTTTCGGTATAAAATGTCGTAATTTCAAACTGCGAATACGTTCAGAGAGCCAGCATTTAGCTCCAAAATAATTCTCATTGGTCGAATTTGGGATGTTTCGGATATATTGAAAATTGTAGGGGGGTTTGAGCAAAATGTGACCAATCGTCGCAATCAGTAATTGGCATATTTTCGGTATAAAATGACGTAATTTCAAACTGCGAATACGTGCAGAGAGCGAGAATTTGGCTCCAAAATATGGCTCAAGCGTAGAATTTGGGATGTTTGGGATATTTTGAAAACTTCAGGGGCGGCTTTATGCAAAATGGGATCCATCGCCGCACTCAGTAATTGGCATATTTTCGGTAGAAAATGAAATAATTTCAAACTGCTAATACGTGCAGAGAGCCCGAATTTGGCTCCAAACTTTGGCTCAAGCGTCGAATTTGGGATATTTTGGATATATTGAAAACTGCAGGGAGGGTTTTGGCAAAATGTGATCCATTGCCGCTTTCAGTAATTGTCATGTTTTCATTATAAAATGTCGTAATTTCAAACAGCGAATACGTGCAGAGAGACAGAATTTGGCTCAGGCTGAAGAGAATGATGCAGAGGCTTAAGAGAGGGATGAAGAGACTCAGAGAGTGATGCAGAGGCTCAAGACAGGGGATGCAGAGGCTTAAGAAAGGGATGAAGAGACTCAAAAGAATGATGCAGAGGCTCACGACAGGGATGCAGAGGCTTAAGAGAGTGATGCAAAGGCTCAAGAGAGGGATGCAGAGGCTAATGAGAGGGATGCAGAGGCTCAAGTGAGGGATTGAGAGGCTTAGGAAAATGATGCAGAGGCTCAAGAGAGGGATGCAGAGGCTCAAGAGAGTGATGCAGAGGCCCAAGAGAGTGATGCAGAGGCTACAGAGAGTGATGCAGAGGCTAAAGAGAGAGATGCAGAGGCTTAAGAGAGTGATGCAGACGCTTAAGAGAGGGATGCAGAGGCTCCAAAAAGTGATGCAGAGGCTCAAGAGAGTGATGAAGAGGCTTAGGAGAATGATGCAGAGGCTCAAGAGAGGGATGCAGAGGCTGAAGAGTATGATGCAGAGGCTAAAGTGAGTGATGCTGAGGCTTAGGAGGAAGATGCAGAGGCTCAAGTGAGGGTTGCGGAGCCTGAGGAGAGTGATGCAGAGGCTAAAGAGAGTGATGCAGAGGTTTAAGAGAGTGATGCAGAGGCTTAAGAAATGGATACAGAGGCTCAAGAGAGTGATGCAGAGGCTTAAGAGAGTGATGCAGAGGCTCAAGAGAGTGATGCAGAGGCTTAGGAGAATGATGCAGAGGCTCAAGAGAGTGATGCACAGGCTAAAGAGAGAGATGCAGAGTCTTAAGAGAGTGATGCACAGGCCTAAGAGAGTGATGCAGAGGCTCAAGAAAGTGATGCAGAGGTTCAAGAGAATGATGTAGCGGCTTAAGAGAGGGATGCAGAGGCTCAAGAGAATGATTCAGAGGCTCAAGAGAGTGATGCAGAAGACGAAGAGAGGGATGCAGAGGCTTAAGAAAGTGATGCAGAAACTCAAGAGAGTGATGCAGAGACTCAAGAGAGTGATGCAGAGGCTCAAGAGAGTGATGCAGAGGATCAAGAGAGGGAAGCAGAGGCTTAAGAGAGTGATGCAGAGGCTGAAGTGAGTGATTCAGAGGCTCGAGAGAGTTATGCAGAGGCCTCAAGAGAGTGATTCAGAGGCTTAAGAGAGGGATGCAGAGGCTTAAAAAAGTGATGCAGAGGCTCAAAGAGTGATGCAGAAGCTCAAGAGAGTGATTCAGAGGCTTACGAGAGTGATGCAGAGGCTTAAGAGAGTGATGCAGAGGCTCAACAGAGTGATGCAGAGAATCAAGAGAGGGAAGCAGAGGCTTAAGAGAGTGATGCAGAGGCTGAAGAGAGTGATGCAGAGGCTCTAGAGAGTGATGCAGAGGCTCATGAGAGTGATTCAGAGGCTTACGAGAGTGATGCAGAGAATCAAGAGAGTGATGCAGAGGCTCGAGAGAGTTAGGCAGAGGCCTCAAGAGAGGGATTCAGAGGCTTAGGAGAGTGATGCAGAGGCTGAAGAGAGTATTGCAGAGGCTCAAGAGAGGGATGAAGAGCCTGAAGAGAGTGATGCAGAGACTCAAGAGAGG
The DNA here is from genome assembly GCF_040958095.1 of Procambarus clarkii. NCBI lineage: Eukaryota > Metazoa > Arthropoda > Malacostraca > Decapoda > Cambaridae > Procambarus > Procambarus clarkii. The sequence goes on along the minus strand of NW_027189129.1, from coordinate 842,038 downwards.
GATGCAGAGGCTCAAGAGAGTGATGCAGAGGCTTAAGAGAGTGATGCAGAGGCTCAAGAGAGTGATGCAGAGGCTTGAGAGAGGGATGCAGAGGCTCAGGAGAGTGATGCAGTGGCTTAAGAGGGTGAGGCAGAGGCTTAAGAGAGGGATGCAGATGCTCAGGAGAGTGATGCAGAGGCTTGAGAGAGGGATGCAGAGGCTCAGGAGAGTGATGCAGTGGCTTAAGAGGGTGAGGCAAAGCCTCAAGTGAGGGATGCAGAGGCTCATGTGAGGGATGCAGGAGATCAAGAGAGTGATGCAGAGGCTCAAGAGAGGGATGCGGAGGCTCAAGTGAGGGACAAAGAGGCACAAGAGAGGGATGCAGAGGCTCTTAGGAGTGATGCAGAGGTTCAAAAGAGGGATGCAGAGGCTCATGAGAGTGATTCAGAGGCTTACGAGAGTGATACAGAGGCTTAAGAGAGTGATGCAGAGGCTTAAGAAAGTGATACAGAGGCTCAAAAGAGGGATGCAGAGGCTTAAAAGAGTGATGCAGAGGCTCAAGAGAGTGATGCAGAAGCTCAAGAGAGGGATGCAGGGGCTCAACAGAGTGATGCAGAGGCTCAAGAGAGTGATTCAGAGGCTTACGGGACTGATGCAGAGGCTTAAGAGAGTGATGCAGAGGCTCAAGAGAGTGATGCAGAGGATCAAGAGAGGGAAGCAGAGACTTAGGAGAGTGATGCAGAGGCTGAAGAGAGTGATGCAGAGGCTCTAGAGAGTGAAGCAGAGGCTCAAGAGAGTGATGCAGAGGCTCAAGAGTGATGCAAAGGATTAAGAGAGTGATGCAGAGGCTCGAGAGAGTGATTCAGAGCCTTACGAGAGTGATGCATAGAATCAAGAGAGTGATGCTTACTCAGTATTTTAACGAGAAACAAATAGTTGATTGAAAATGAAGTATTCAATGTTAATTTCTAATCAATTATGTGTTTGCATCAATTTTGTCGTATATATAATGAATTAATAACAATAAACTGAAAATTCACAAAAACGTGGAAAAATAGCAAAATATTGCCTAATTCGATGATATTTTGTTTGTATCACATAAAGGAAAAGTGGATGATAAACGTCAAAATATTGCTATATTCGATAATTTTTATTACGAAACAAAATGCAAGAAAACTTGCTTAAAATGCAAAATTTGCGAAATTCTGAGATATGAAAGCTAAATCACATATCATGAGAAAATATGAAGTAGTATCGAAAGATTGGTAAACGAATATATATACGTAAAGTCACACTACATCTAAAACGTGAAAAAAATCGCTATATTACCAAACTTGGTGATTTTAACTTCAAATCATAAAGCGAGGTTTCGTATTTTTTAGATCCTAGAAAAGACATAAAAATGTTGTTTACAATACAAATGATAAACATCAATGTGTTTTTATTAGAATTAACAAAAATGTTCCTGAAAAGACATAAAGATGTTGTTTCCAATGCAAATGATAAAAATCAATGTGTTTTCATTAAAATACTCTAAAATGTTCATGATTTTCCGTTTATATTACCGGTGGAAGATGTACACGTAAACCGCTCTAATCCGGCTGAAACGTCGATATATGCAATAATAACAGAACTCCCCTTTTCAATATCTTACTAAGTATTTTAAAGAGAAACAAATATTTCATTTAAAATTAAGTATTTAAGGTTATTTTCTAATCAATTATGTGTTTGCATCGCTTTTATCGTATATATAATGAATTAACACCAATAAACTGAAAATTCACAAAAACGTGGAAAACGGCAAAAAATTGCCTAATTCGATGATATTTTGTTTAAGTCACATAAAGGAAAAGGGGATGACAAACGTCAAAATATTGCTAAATTCGATAATTTTTAGTACAAAACAAAATGCAAGAAAACTTGCTTAAAAATTAAAAATTTGCGAAATTCTGAGATATGAAGGCCAAATCACATATCGTGAGAAAACATGAAGTAGTATCTAAATATTGGTAAAAAACGAATATATTTACGTAAAGCGACACTACATGAAAAATGTGAAAAACGTCGCTATATTACCTTATTTGAGGACTTTAACTTCAAATCATAAGGCGAGGTTTCGTATTATTTAGATCCTAGAAAAGACATATAAAGATGTTTTTTCCAATACAAATGATAAAAATCAATGTGTTTTCATTCCCTCACTTGAGGTAATCACATTACCTCACTTTACGTAATTACCTCACTTTCATCCCTCACTTAAGCCTCTGCATCCCTCTCTTGAGCCTCTGCATCACTCTCTTGAACGCCTGCATCCCTCTCATGAGCCTCTGCATCCCTCACTTGAGCCTTTGCATCACTCTCTTAAGACTCTGCATCCCTCTCTTGAGCCTCTGCGTCACTCTCAAGAGACTCTGCTTCCCTCTCTTGTGCCTCTGCTTCCCTCACTTGAGCCTCTGCATCCCTCTCTTGCGCCCCTGCCTCCCTTACTTGAGCCTCTGCATCCGTCTCTTGAGCCTCTACATTCCTCTCTTAAGCCTCTGCATCACTCTCTTAAGCCTCTGTATCAATCTCGTAAGCTCTGAATCACTCTGTTGAGCCTCTGCATCACTCTCAAGAGCCTCTGCAACACTTTCTTCAGCCTCTGCATCCCTCTCTTGTGCCTCTGCATCACTCACTTGAGCCTCTGCATCCCTCTCTTGAGCCTCTGCATCCCTCTCTTGGGCCTCTGCATCCCTCTCTTGCGCCCCTGCCTCCCTCTCTTGAGCCTCTGCATCCGTCTCTTGAGCCTCTACATTCCTCTCTTTCGGCTCTGCATCACTCTCTTAAGCCTCTGTATCAATCTCGTAAGCCTCTGAATCACTCTGTTCAGCCTCTGCATCACTCTCTTGAGCCTCTCCATCACTCTCTTGAGCCTCTGCATCCCTCTCTTAAGTCTCTGCATCATTCTCTTCAGCATCTGCATCCCTCTCTTAAGGCTCTGCATCACTCTCTTGATCCTCTGCATCCTTTTCTTAAGCCTCTGCATCATTCTCATGAGCCCCTGCATCATTCTTTTGAGCCTCTGCATCCCTCTCTTAAGCCTCTACATCATTCTCTTGTGCCTCTGGATCACTCTCTTGAACCTCTGCATCACTCTCTTGGGCCTCTACAACCCTCTCTTAAGCCTCTGCAACACTTTTGTTGAAAAACGGCAAAGTATTGCCTAATTCGATGATATTTTGTTTAAATCACATAAAGGAAAAGGGGATGATAAAGGTCAAAATATTGCTAAATTCGATGATTTTTAGTACAAAAGAAAATGCAAGAAAACTTGCTTAAAATGCAAAATTTGCGAAATTTTGAGATTTGAAGGCCAAATCACATATCGTGAGAAAACATAAAGTAGTATCGAAATATTGGTAAAAACGAATATTATACGTAAAATCAAACTACATGAATAACGTGAAAAAGTCACTATATTACCATATTTGAGGATTTTAACTTCAAATCATAGAGCGAGGTTTCGTATTATTTAGATCCAAGAAAAGACATATGACAATGTTGTTCTAAATATAAATGATAAAAATCAATGTGTTTTCATTAGAATTAACTAAAATGTTCCTGATTTTCCGTTTATATTACCGATGGAAGATGTACACGTAAAAGCGCTCAAATCCGGCTGAAACGTCGATATATGCAATAAAAACAGAACTTCTCCCCTTTTCAATATCTTACTCAGTATTTTAACGAGAAACAAATAGATGATTGAAAATGAAGTATTTAAGGTTAATTTCTGATCAATTATGTGTTTGCACAATTTTTATCGCATATTTAATGAATTAATAACAATAAATTGAAAATTCACAAAAACGTGGAAATGCGGCAAAATATTGCCTAATTCGATGATATTTTGTTTAAATCACATAAAGAAAAAGGGGATGATAAAGGTCAAAATATTGCTAAATTCGATGATTTTTAGTACAAAACAAAATGCAAGAAAACTTGCTTAAAAATGCAAAATTCGCGAAGTTCTGAGATTTGAAGGCCAAATCACATATCGTGGGAAAACTTGAAGTAGTATCGAAATATTGGTAAAAACGAATATATATACGTAATATCAAACTACATGAATAACGTGAAAAAAGTCATTATTATACCAAATTTGAGGATTTTAACTTCGAATCATAGAGCGACGTTTCGTATTTTTTAGACCCTAGAAAAGACGTATAAAGATGTTGCTTCCAATACAAATGATAGAAATCAATGTGTTTTCATTAGAATTAACTAAAATGTTCCTGATTTTCCGTTTATATTACCGATGGAAGATGTTCACGTAAAACGGCTCTAATCCGGCTGAAACGTCGATATATGCAATAAAAACAGAACTTCTCCCCTTTTCAATATCTTACTCAGTATTTTAACGAGAAACAAATAGATGATTGAAAATGAAGTTTTTAAGGTTATTTTCTGATCAATTATGTGTTTGCATAATTTTTATCGTATATTTATTGAATTAATAACAATAAACTAAAAATTCACAAAAACGTGGAAAAACGGCAAAATATTGCCTAATTCGATGATATTTTGTTTAAATCACATAAAGGAAAAGGGGATGATATATTGCTAAATTCGATGATTTTTAGTACAAAAGAAAATGCAAGAAAACTTGCTTAAAAATGCAAAATTTGAAAATTCTGAGATTTGAAGGCCAAATCACATATCGTGAGAAAACTTGAAGTAGTATCGAAATATTGGTAAACACGAATATATATATACGGAAAATCAAACTAGATGAATAACGTGAAAAAAGTAACTATATTACCATATTTGAGGATTTTAACTTCAAATCATAGAGCGAGGTTTCGTATTATTTAGATCCAAGAAAAGACATATGACAGTGTTGTTTCTAATACAAATGATAAAAAATCAATGTGTTTTCATTAGAATTAACTAAAATGTTCCTGATTTTTCGTTTATATTACCGATGGAAGATGTACACGTAAAACCGCTCTAATCCGGCTGAAACGTCGATATATGCAATAAAAACAGAACTTCTCCCCTTTCCAATATCTTACTCAGTATTTTAACGAGAAACAAATAGTTGATTGAAAATTAAGTGTTTAAGGTTAATTTCTAATCAATTATGTGTTTGCATAATTTTTATCGTATTTTTAATTAATTAAGAGCAATAAACTGAAAGTTCACAAAAACGTGGAAAAACAGCAAAATATTGCCTAATTCGATGATATTTTGTTTATATCACATAAAGGAAAAGGGGATGATAAACGTCAAAATATTGCTTAATTCGATGATTTTTAGTACGAAACAAAATGCAAGAAAACTTGCTTAAAATGCAATTTTATGCGAAAATCTGAGATTTGAAGGCCAAAGCACATATCGTGATACTACATGAAATAGTATCGAAATATTGGTAAAAATGAATATATATACGTAATATCAAACTACATGAAAAACGTGAAAAAAGTCATTATTATACCAAATTTCAGGATTTTAACTTCGAATCATAGAGCGACGTTTCGTATTTTTTAGACCCTAGAAAAGACGTATAAAGATGTTGCTTCCAATACAAATGATAAAAATCAATGTGTTTTCATTTGAATTAACTAAAATGTTCCTGATTTTCCGTTTATATTACCGATGGAAGATGTACACGTAAAACGGCTCTAATCCGGCTGAAACGTCGATATATGCAATAAAAACAGAACTTCTTCCCTATTCAATATGTTACTCAGTATTTTAACGAGAAACATATAGATGATTGAAAATGAAGTATTTAAGGTTTTTTCTGATCAATTATGTGTTTGCATAAATTTTATCGTATATTTAATGAATTAATAACAATAAACTGAAAATTCGCAAAAACGTGGAAAAACGGTAAAATATTGCCTAATTCGATGATATTTTGTTTAAATCACATAAAGCAAAAGGGGATGATAAAGGTCAAAATATTGCTAAATTCGATGATTTTTAGTACAAAAGAAAATGCAAGAAAACTTGCTTAAAAATGCAAAATTTGAAAATTCTGAGATTTGAAGGCCAAATCACATATCGTGAGAAAACATGAAGTCGTATCGAAATATTGGTAAAAACGAATATATATTCGGAAAATCAAACTACATGAATAACGTGAAAAAAGTCACTATATTACCATATTTGAGGATTTTAACTTAAAATCATAGAGTGAGGTTTCGTATTATTTAGATCCAAGAAAAGACATATGACAATGTTGTTTCAAATACAAATGATAAAAAATCAATGTGTTTTCATTAGAATTAACTAAAATGTTCCTGATTTTCCGTTTATATTACCGTGGAAGATGTACACGTAAAACGGCTCTAATCCGGCTGAAACGTCGATATATGCAATAAAAACAGAACTTCTCCCCTTTCCAATATCTTACTCAGTGTTTTAACGAGAAACAAATAGTTGATTGAAAATGAAGTGTTTAAGGTTAATTTCTAATCAATTGTGTGTTTGCATCATTTTTATCGTATATTTAATGAATTAATAGCAACAAACTGAAATTTCACAAAAACGTGGAAAAACAGCAAAATATTGCCTAATTCGATGATATTTTGTTTATATCACATAAAGAAAAAGGGGATGATAAAGGTCAAAATATTGCTAAATTCGATGATTTTTAGTACAAAAGAAAATGCAAGAAAACTTGCTTAAAAATGCAAAATTTGAAAATTCTGAGATTTGAAGGCCAAATCACATATCGTGAGAAAACATGAAGTAGTATCGAAATATTGGTAAAAACGAATATATATACGTAAAATCAAACTATATGAATAACGTGAAAAAAGTCACTATATTACCATATTTGAGGATTTTAACTTCAAATTATAGAGCGAGGTTTCGTATTATTTAGATCCAAGAAAAGACATATGACAATGTTGTTTCAAATAAAAATGATAAAAATCAATCTGTTTTCATTAGAATTAACTAAAATGTTCCTGATTTTCCGTTTATATTTCCGATGGAAGATGTACACGTAAACCCGCTCTAATCCAGCTGAAACTTCGATATATGCAATAAAAACAGAACTTCTCCCCTTTCCAATATCTTACTCAGTATTTTAACGAGAAACAAATAGTTGATTGAAAATAAAGTGTTTAAGGATAATTTCTAATCAATTATGTGTTTGCATAATTTTTATCGTATATTTAACGAATTAATAGCAATAAACTGAAAATTCACAAAAACGTGAAAAAACAGCAAAATATTGCCTAATTCGATGATATTTTGTTTATATCACATAAAGGAAAAGGGGATGATAAACGTCAAAATATTGCCGAATTCGATGATTTTTAGTACGAAACAAAATGCAAGTAAACTTGCTTAAAATGCAATTTTATGCGAAAATCTGAGATTTGAAGACCAAAGCACATATCGTGATACTACATGAAATAGTATCGAAATATTGGTAAAAATGAATATATATACGTAATATCAAACTACGTGAAAAAATTCATTATTATACCAAATTTGAGGATTTTAACTTCGAATCATAAAGCGACGTTTCGTATTTTTTAGACCCTAGAAAAGACGTATGACAATGTTGTTTCAAATACAAATGATAAATTTTTTTTTATTTTTATCATTTGTATTGGAAGCAACATCTTTATACGTCTTTTCTAGGGTGTAAAAAATATGAAACGTCGCTTTATGATTCGAAGTTAAAATCCTCAAATTTGGCATAATAATGACTTTTTCACGTTTTTCATGTAGTTTGATATTACGTATATATATTCGTTTTTACCAATATTTCGATTCTACTTCATGTTTTCCCACGATATGTGATTTGGCCTTCAAATCTCAGAATTTCGCAAATTTTGCATTTTTAAACATTTTTCTTGCATTTAGTTTTGTACTAAAAATCATCGAATTTAGCAATATTTTGACCTTTATCATCCCTTTTTCTTTATGTGATTTAAACAAAATATCATCGAATTAGGCAATATTTTGCCGTTTTTCCACGTTTTTGTGAATTTTCAATTTATTGTTATTAGATCATTAAATATACGATAAAAATTATGCAAACACATAATTGATCAGAAATTAACCTTAAATACTTCATTTTCAATCATCTATTTGTTTCTCGTTAAAATACTGAGTAAGATATTAAAAAATGGACAAGTTCTGTTTCTATTACATATATCGACGTTTCAGCCGGATTAGAGCGGTTTTACATGTACATCTTCCATCGGTAATATAAACGGAAAATCAGGAACATTTTAGTTAATTCTAATGAAAACACATTGATTTTTATCATTTGTATTTGAAACAACATTGTCATATGTCTTTTCTTGGATCTAAATAATACGAAACCTCGCTCTATGATTTGAAGTTAAAATCCTCAAATATGGTAATATAGTGACTTTTTTACGTTATTCATGAAGTTTGATTTTACGTATAATATTCGTTTTTACCAATATTTCGATACTTCTTCATGTTTTCTCACGATATGTGATTTGGCCTTCAAATCTCAAAATTTCGCAAATTTTGCATTTTTAAGCAAGTTTTCTTGCATTTTCTTTTGTACTAAAAATCATCGAATTTAGCAACATTTCGACGTTTATCATCCCCTTTTCCTTTATGTGATATAAACAAAATATCATCGAATTAGGCAATATTTTGCTGTTTCTCAACGTTTTTGTGAACATTCAGTTTATTGCTCTTAATTCATTAAAAATACGATAAAAATTATGCAAACACATAATTGATTAGAAATTAACCTTAAAACTTAATTTTCAATCAACTATTTGTTTCTCGTTAAAATACTGAGTAAGATATTGGAAAGGGGAGAAGTTCTGTTTTTATTGCATATATCGACGTTTCAGCCGGATTAGAGCGGTTTTACGTGTACATCTTCTATCGGTAATATAAACGGAAAATCAGGAACATTTTAGTTAATTCTAATGAAAACACATTGATTTTTATCATTTGTGTTTCAAACAACATTGTCATATGTCTTTTCTTGGAACTAAATAATACGAAACCTCGCTCAATGATTTGAAGTTAAAATCCTCAAATATGGTAATATAGTGACTTTTTTCACGTTATTCATGTAGTTTGATTTTACGTATATATATTCGTTTTTACCAATATTTCGATACTACTTCATGTTTTCTCACGATATGTGATTTGGCCTTCAAATCTCAGAATTTTCAAATTTTACATTTTTAAGCAAGTTTTCTTGCATTATGTTTCGTACTAAAAATCATCGAATTTAGCAATATTTTGACGTTTATCATCCCCTTTTCCTTTATGTGATATAAACAAAATATCATCGAATTAGGCAATATTTTGCTGTTTTTTCCACGTTTTTGTGAACTTTCAGTTTATTGCTCTTAATTCATTAAATATACGATAAAAATTATGCAAACACATAATTGAATAGAAAATTACCTTAAATACTTCATTTTCAATCATCTATTTGTTTCTCGTTAAAATACTGAGTAAGATATTGAAAAGGGGAGAAGTTCTGTTTTTATTGCATATATCGACGTTTCAGCCGGATTAGAGCCGTTTTACGTGTACATCTTCCATCGGTAATATAAACGGAAAATCAGGAACATTTTAGTTAATTCTAATGAAAACACATTGATTTTTATCATTTGTATTGGAAGCAACATCTTTATACGTCTTTTCTAGGGTCTAAAAAATACGAAACGTCGCTCTATGATTCGATGTTAAAATCCTCAAATTTGGTATAATAATGACTTTTTTCACGTTTTTCATGTAGTTTGATATTACGTATATATATTCATTTTCACCAATATTTCGATACTATTTCATGTAGTATCACGATATGTGCTTTGGCCTTCAAATCTCAGATTTTCGCATAAAATTGCATTTTAAGCAAGTTTTCTTGCATTTTGTTTCGTACTAAAAATCATCGAATTCAGCAATACTTTGACGTTTATCATCCCCTTTTCCTTTATGTGATATAAACAAAATATCATCGAATTAGGCAATATTTTGCTGTTTTTCCACGTTTTTGTGAACTTTCAGTTTATTGCTCTTAATTCATTAAAAATACGATAAAAATTATGCAAACACATAATTGATTAAAAATTAACCTTAAACACTTAATTTTCAATCAACTATTTGTTTCTCGTTAAAATACTGAGTAAGATATTGGAAAGGGAAGAAGTTCTGTTTTTATTGCATATATCGACGGTTCAGCCGGATTAGAGCGGTTTTACGTGTACATCTTCCATCGGTAATATAAACGGAAAATCAGGAACATTTTAGTTAATTCTAATGAAAACACATTGATTTTTGATCATTTGTATTAGAAACAACATTGTCATATGTCTTTTCTTGGATCTAAATAATACGAAACCTCGCTCTATGATTTGAAGTTAAAATCCTCAAATATGGTAATATAGTGACTTTTTTCACGTTATTCATGTAGTTTGATTTTCCGTATATATATTCGTTTTTACCAATATTTCGATACTACTTCATGTTTTCTCACGATATGTGATTTGGCCTTCAAATCTCAGAATTTTCAAATATTGCATTTTTAAGCAAGTTTTCTTGCATTTTGTTTCGTACTAAAAATCATCGAATTTAGCAATATTTTGACGTTTATCATCCCCTTTCCCTTTATGTGATGGACCACATTTGGCCCAGGGCCTCCCTTCAGTTTTCAAAAAATCCCAAACATCCCCAATTCAACCCTTGAGCCCTATTTAGGAGCCAAATTTTGGCTTTCTGCATGTATTCGCAGTTTGAAATTACGACTTTTCATACCGAAAATATGCCAATTACTGAAAGCGGCGATGGATCACATTTTGCTCAAACCCTCCCTGTAGTTTCCAAAGTATCCCAAACATCCAAAATTCAACGCTTGAGCCATATTTTGGAGCCAAATTCTATCTCTCTGCACGTTTTTGCAGTTTGAATTTACGACTTTTTATACCGAAAATATGCCAATTACTGAGAGCGGCGGTGGATCAAATTTTGCCCCAAACCTTCCCTGCAATTTTCAAAATATCCCAAACATCCTAAATTTGAACCTTGAGAATTATTTTGGAGCTAAATTCTGGCTCTCTGCACGTATTCGCAGTTTGAATTTATGACTTTTTATCCCAAACTTCCCAAATTTGACGCTTGAAAATAAGCCAATTACTGAAAGCAGCGATGGGTCACATTTTGCCCAAACCCCCCGGCAGTTTGCAAAATATCCCAAAAATCCCAAATACTACGCTTGAGCCATATTTTGAAGCCAAATTCGGGCTCTCTGCACGTATTCACTGTTTGAAATTTCGACTTTTTATACCGAAAATATGCCAACTACTGAGAGCGGCGATGGGTCACATTTTGTCCAACCCCCCCCCCCCCCCCGACCTGCACGTTTCAAAATATCCCGAACATCCCAAATTCGTCCCTGGAGCCTTATTTTGGAGTCAAATTCTGGCTCTCTGCACGTATTCACAGTTTGAAATTACGAATATTTATACTGAAAATATGCCAATTACTGAAAGTAGCGATGCGTCACATTTTGCCCAAACCCCCTCGCAGTTTTCAAATATCCCAAACATCCTAAATTCGACCCTTGGATTTTGGATTTTGGAGCCAAATTCTGGCTCTCTGCACGTATTCGCAGTTTGAAATTATGACTTTTATACTGAAAATATGCCAATTACGGAAAGCGGCGATGGATCACATTATTCCCAAACCCTCCCTGCAGTTTTAAAAATATCCCAAACATCCCTAATTCGACCCTTGAGCCATATTTTCTAGCCGAATTCTGGCTTTCTGCACGTATTCGCAGTTTGAAAAACGACTTTTTATACCGAAAATATGTCAATTACTGAAAGCAGCGATGGGTCACAATTCGGCCAAACACCCCCCCCCCCTGCAGTTTTCAAAATATCCCAAACATCCCAAATTCGACGCTTGAGCCATATTTGGAGCCAAATTCTGGCTTTCTGCGCTTATTCGCTGTTTGAAATTACGAATTTTTATACCGAAAACATGACAATTACTGAAAGCGGCGATGGATATCATTTTGCCCAAACCCTCCCTGCAGTTTTTAAAATATCCCAAACATCCCAAATTCGACGTTTGAGCCATATTTTCGGGCCAAATTCGGGCTCTCTGTACGTATTCGCAGTTTGAAATTACGACTTTTTATACCGAAAATATGCCAATTACTGAAAGCAGCGATGTATCACATTTTGACGAAACCCTCTCTGCAGTTTCCAAAATATCCTAAACATCACAAATTCGACCCTTGAGCCATATTTTATAGCCAAATTCTGGCTCTCTGCATGTATTCCCAGTTTGAAATTACGACTTTTATACCGAAAATATGCCAATTACTGAAACCTGCGATGGATCACTTTTTTTCCCAAACCCTCCCTCCTGTTTCCAAAATATCCCAAACATCCCAAATTCAACGCTTGAGCCATATTTTGGAGCCAAATTCTAGCTCTCAGCACGTATTCGCAGTTTGAAATTACAAGTTTTATACCGAAAATATGCCAATTACTGAGAGCGGCGATGGATCACATTTTGCCCAAACCTTCCCTGTAGTATTCAAAATATCCCAAACATCCCAAATTCGACCCTTTTAGAATTATATTGGAGCTAAATTCTGGCTCTCTGCATGTATTTGCAGTTTGAAATTATGACTTTTTATCCCAAACATCCCAAATTTGACGCTTGAAAATTAGCTAATTACTGAAAGCAGCGATGGGTCACATTTTGCCCAAACCCCCCGGCAGTTTGCAAAATATCCCAAACATCCCAAATTCGACCCATGAGCTATATTTTGGAGCCAAATTCTGGCACTCTGCACGTATACGCTGTTTGAAATTATGACATTTTATAACGAAAACATGACAATTACTGAAAGCGGCAATGGATCACATTTTGCCCAAACCCTCCCTGCAGTTTTAAATATATCCCAAACATCCCAAATTCGACGCTTGAGTCATAATTTGGAGCAAAATTCGGGCTCTCTGCACGTATTAGCAGTTTGAAATTATGACATTTTATACCGAAAATATGCCAATTACTGAGTGCAGCGATGGATCACATTTTGCCCAAGTCATCCCTGCTGTTTTCAAAATATCCCAAACATCCCAATTTTGACCCTTCAGCCATATTTTGGAGCCAAATTTTGGCTTTCTGCATGTATTCGTTGTTTGAAATTACGACTTTTTATACCGAAAATATGCCAATTACTGAAAGCAGCGATGGATCACATTTTGACGAAACCCTCTCTGCAGTTATCAAATTATCCCAAACATCCCAAATTCGACCCTTGAGTCATGTTTTGGAGTCAAATTCTGGCTCTCTGCACGTATTCGCAGTTTGAAATTACGACTCTTTATCCCAAACTTCCCAAATTTGACGCTTGAAAATATGCCAATTACTGAAAACAGCGATGGGTCTCATTTTGCTCAAACTCCCTGGCAGGTTGCAAAATATCCCAAACATCCCAAATTCGACCTTTGAGCCATATTTTGGAGCCAAAATCAGGCTTTCTGCGAGAATTCGCAGCTTGAAATTACGACTTTTTATACCGAAAACATGACAATTACTGAAAACGGCGATGGATCACATTTTGCCCAAACCCTCCCTGCAGTTTTCAAAATATCCCAAACATTCCAAATTCGACGCTTGAGCCATATTTTGGAGCCAAATTCGGGCTCTCTGCACGTATTCGCAGTTTGAAATTATTTCATTTTCTACCGAAAATATGCCAATTACTGATTGCGACGATGGGTCACACTTTGCCCAAACTCCCCTGCAATTTTCATATTATTCCTAACATCCCAAATTCGACCCATGACCTATATTTTGGAGCCAAATTCTGGCTCTCTGCACGTATTCGCAGTTTGAAATTACGAGTTTTTATAGGGAAAATATGGTAATTACTGAGAGCGGCGATGGATCACATTTTGCCAAAACCATCAATGTAGTTTTCAAAATATCCCAAACATCCCAAATTCGACCCTTGAGAATTATTTTGGAGCTAAATTCTGGCTCTCTGCATGTATTCGCAGCATCACTCACTTTAGCCTCTGCATCATACTCTTCAGCCTCTGCATCCCTCTCTTGAGCCTCTGCATCATTCTCCTAAGCCTCTTCATCACTCTCTTGAGCCTCTGTATCACTTTTTGGAGCCTCTGCATCCCTCTCTTAAGCGTCTGCATCACTCTCTTAAGCCTCTGCATCACTCTCCTTAGCCTCTGCATCACTCTCTTGAGCCTCTGCATCACTCTCTTAGGCCTCTGCATCACTCTCTTGAGCCTCTGCATCCCTCTCTTGAGCCTCTGCATCATTTTCCTAAGCCTCTCAATCCCTCACTTGAGCCTCTGCATCCCTCTCATGAGCCTCTGCATCCCTCTCTTGAGCCTTTGCATCACTCACTTAAGCCTCTGCATCCCTGTCGTGAGCCTCTGCATCATTCTTTTGAGTCTCTGCATCCCTCTCTTAAGCCTCTGCATCCCCTGTCTTGAACCTCTGCATCACTCTTTGAGTTTCTTCATCCCTCTCTTAAGCCTCTGCATCATTCTCTTCAGCCTGAGCCAAATTCTGGCTCTCTGCACGTATTCGCTGTTTGAAATTACGACATTTTATAATGAAAACATGACAATTACTGAAAGCGGCAATGGATCAAATTTTGCCAAAACCCTCCCTGCAGTTTTCAATATATCCCAAATATCCCAAATTCGACGCTTGAACCATATTTTGGAGCCAAATTCGGGCTCTCTGCACATATTAGCAGTTTGAAATTATTTCATTTTCTACCGAAAATATGCCAATTACTGAGTGCGGCGATGGATCCCATTTTGCATAAAGCCGCCCCTGAAGTTTTCAAAATATCCCAAACATCCCAAATTCTACGCTTGAGCCATATTTTGGAGCGAAATTCTCGCTCTCTGCACGTATTCGCAGTTTGAAATTACGTCATTTTATACCGAAAATATGCCAATTACTGATTGCGTCGATTGGTCACATTTTGCTCAAACCCCCCTGCAGTTTTCAATATATCCCAAACATCCCAAATTCGACAATGGAGAATTATTTTGGAGCTAAATGCTGGCTCTCTGAACGTATTCGCAGTTTGAAATTACGACATTTTATACCGAAAATATAACAATTACTGAGTGCGGCGATGGATCACATTTTGCATAAAGTCGTCCCTGCATTTTTCAAAATATCCAAAACATCCCAAAATCGACGCTTGAGTCATATTTTGAAGCCAAATTCTGGCTCTCTGCAAATATTCGCAGTTTGAAATTACGAATTTATACACCGAAGATATGTCAATTACTGAGAGCGGCGATGGGTCACATTTTTCCCAAACCTTTCCTGCAGTTTTCAAAATATCCCAAGCATCCCTAATTCGACCCATGAGCCATATTTTGGAACCAAATTCTGGCTCTCTGCACATATTCGCAGTTTGAAATTACGAATTTATACACCGAAGATATGTCAATTAATGAGAGCGGCGATGGGTCACATGTTTCCCAAACCCTTCCTGCAGTTTTCAAAATATCCCAAGCATCCCTAATTCGACCCATGAGCCATATTTTGGAACCAAATTCTGGCTCTCTGCACTTATTCGCAGGTTGAAATTACGACATTTTATACCGAAAATATGTTAATTACTAAGAGATGCGATGGGTCACATTTTGCCCAAATATATGGGTCACATTTTGCCATTTTTTGGAGCCAAAATCTAGCTCTCTGCACGTATAGCAGTTTGAAATTACTACTTTTTATACCAAAAATATGTCAATTACTGGGAGCAGCGATAGGTCACATTTTGCCCAAACCCCCCCCCCCCCTGCAGTTTTCAAAATATCCCAAACATCCCAAAAATCGACGCTTGAGCTATATTTTGAAACCAAATTTGGGCTCTCTGCACGTATTCGCAGTTTGAAATTACGTCTTTTTATACCGGAAATATGCCATTTACTGAGAGAAGCGATGGATCATATTTTGCCCAAACCCTCCCTGTAGTTTTCAAAATATAGCAAAAATCCCAAATGCGACGCTTGAGCCATATTTTGGAGCCAAATTCTGGCTCTCTGCATGTATTCCCAGTTTGAAATTACGAGATTTTATACCGAAAATATGCCAATTACTGAAACCAGCGATGGATCACATTTTGACGAAACCCTCTCTGCAGTTATCAAATTATCCCAAACATCCCAAATTCGACCCTTGAGTCATGTTTTGGAGCCAAATTCTGGCTCTCTGCACGTATTCGCAGTTTGAATTTACGACTTTTTTAACCGAAAATATGCCAATTACTGAGAGCGGCGATGGATCAACTTGTGCCCCCATCCTTCCCTTCAATTTTCAAAATATCCCAAACATCCTAAATTTGAACCTTGAGAATTATTTTGGAGCTGAATTCTGACTCTCTGCACGTATTCGCAGTTTGAAATTACGACTCTTTATCCCAAACTTCCCAAATTTGACGCTTGAAAATATGCCAATTACTGAAAACAGCGATGGGTCTCATTTTGCTCAGACTCCCTGGCAGTTTGCAAAATATCCCAAACATCCCAAATTCGACCTTTGAGCCATATTTTGGAGCCAAAATCAGGCTTTCTGCGAGTATTCGCAGTTTGAAATTACGACTTTTTATACCGAAAACATGACAATTACTGAAAACGGCGATGGATCACATTTTGCCCAAACCCTCCCTGCAGTTTTCAAAATATCCCAAACATCCCCAATTTGACCCTTGAGCCATATTTTGGAGCCAACGTTTGGCTTTTCTGCATGTATTCGCAGTTTGAAATTACGACTTTTCATACCGAAAATATGCCAATTACTGAAAGCGGCGATGGATCTCATTTTGCCCAAACCCTCCCTGCAGTTTCCAAAATATCCCAAACATTCCCAATTCAACGCTTGAGAAATAATTTGGAGCCAAATTCTACTTCTCTGCACGTATTCGCAGTTTGAATTTACGACTTTTTATACCGAAAATATGCCAATTACTGAGAGCGGCGGTGGATCAAATTTTGCCCCAAACCTTCCCTGCAATTTTCAAAATATCCCAAACATCCCAAATTCGACCCTTGAGAATTATTTTGGAGCTAAATTCTGGCTCTCTGAACGTATTCGCTGTTTGAAATTACGACTTTTTATACCGAAAACATGACAATTACTGAAAGCGGCGATGGAACACATTTTGGCCAAACCCTTCCTGCAGTTTTCAAAATATTCCAAACATACCAAATTCAACGCTTGAGGCATATTTTTGAGCCAAATTTGGGGTCTCTGCACGTGTTCGCAGTTTGAAATTATTTCATTTTATACCGAAAATATGCCAATTACTGAGTGCGGCGATGGACCACATTTGGCCTAGGCCCTCCCTTCAGTTTTCAAAAAATCCCAAACATCCCCAATTCAACCCTTGAGCCCTATTTAGGAGCCAAATTTTGGCTTTCTGCATGTATTCGCAGTTTGAAATTACGACTTTTCATACCGAAAATATGCCAATTACTAAAAGCGGCGATGGATCACATTTTGCCCAAACCCTCCCTGTAGTTTCAAAAATATCCCAAACATCCAAAATTCAACGCTTGATCCATATTTTGGAGCCAAATTCTATCTCTCTGCACGTTTTTGCAGTTTGAATTTACGACTTTTTATACCGAAAATATGCCAATTACTGAGAGCGGCGGTGGATCAAATTTTGCCCCAAACCTTCCCTGCAATTTTCAAAATATCCCAAACATCCTAAATTTGAACCTTGAGAATTATTTTGGAGCTAAATTCTGGCTCTCTGCACGTATTCGCAGTTTGAAATTATGACTTTTTATCCCAAACTTCCCAAATTTGACGCTTGAAAATAAGCCAATTACTGAAATCAGCGATGGGTCACATTTTGCCCAAACCCCCCGGCAGTTTACAAAATATCCCAAAAATCCCAAATACTACGCTTGAGCCATATTTTGAAGCCAAATTCGGGCTCTCTGCACGTATTCACTGTTTGAAATTTCGACTTTTTTATACCGAAAATATGCCAACTACTGAGAGCGGCGATGGGTCACATTTTTTCCAACCTCCCCCCCCCCCCGACCTGCACGTTTCAAAATATCCCAAACATCCCAAATTCGTCCCTGGAGCCTTATTTAGGAGTCAAATTCTGGCTCTCTACACGTATTCACAGTTTGAAATTACGAATATTTATACTGAAAATATGCCAATTACTGAAAGTAGCGATGCGTCACATTTTGCCCAAACCCCCTTGCAGTTTTCAAATATCCCAAACATCCTAAATTCGACCCTTGGATTTTGGATTTTGGAGCCAAATTCTGGCTCTCTGCACGTATTCGCAGTTTGAAATTATGACTTTTATACTGAAAATATGCCAATTACGGAAAGCGGCGATGGATCACATTATTCCCAAACCCTCCCTGCAGTTTTATAAATATCCCAAACATCCCTAATTCGACCCTTGAGCCATATTTTCTAGCCGAATTCTGGCTTTCTGCACGTATTCGCAGTTTGAAAAACGACTATTTATACCGAAAATATGTCAATTACTGAAAGCAGCGATGGGTCACAATTCGGCCAAACACCCCCCCCCTGCAGTTTTCAAAATATCCCAAACATCCCAAATTCGACGCTTGAGCCATATTTGGAGCCAAATTCTGGCTTTCTGCGCTTATTCGCTGTTTGAAATTACGAATTTTTATACCGAAAACATGACAATTACTGAAAGCGGCGATGGATATCATTTTGCCCAAACCCTCCCTGCAGTTTTTAAAATATCCCAAACATCCCAAATTCGACGTTTGAGCCATATTTTCGAGCCAAATTCGGGCTCTCTGTACGTATTCGCAGTTTGAAATTACGACTTTTTATACCGAAAATATGCCAATTACTGAAAGCGGCGATGGATCACATTTTGACGAAACCCTCTCTGCAGTTTCCAAAATATCCTAAACATCACAAATTCGACCCTTGAGCCATATTTTGGAGCCAAATTTTGCCTTTCTGCATGTATTCGTTGTTTGAAATTACGACTTTTTATACCGAAAATATGCCAATTACTGAAAGCAGCGATGGATCACATTTTGACGAAACCCTCTCTGCAGTTTCCAAAATATATCCTAAACATCACAAATTCGACCCTTGAGCCATATTTTATAGCCAAATTCTGGCTCTCTGCATGTATTCCCAGTTTGAAATTATGACTTTTATACCGAAAATATGCCAATTACTGAAACCTGCGATGGATCACTTTTTTTCCCAAACCCTCCTCCTGTTTCCAAAATATCCCAAACATCCCAAATTCAACGCTTGAGCCATATTTTGGAGCCAAATTCTAGCTCTCAGCACGTATTCGCAGTTTGAAATTACAAGTTTTATACCGAAAATATGCCAATTACTGAGAGCGGCGATGGATCACATTTTGCCCAAACCTTCCCTGTAGTATTCAAAATATCCCAAACATCCCAAATTCGACCCTTTTAGAATTATATTGGAGCTAAATTCTGGCTCTCTGCATGTATTTGCAGTTTGAAATTATGACTTTTTATCCCAAACATCCCAAATTTGACGCTTGAAAATTAGCTAATTACCGAAAGCAGCGATGGGTCACATTTTGCCCAAACCCCCCGGCAGTTTGCAAAATATCCCAAACATCCCAAATTCGACCCATGAGCTATATTTTGGAGCCAAATTCTGGCACTCTGCACGTATACGCTGTTTGAAATTATGACATTTTATAACGAAAACATGACAATTACTGAAAGCGGCAATGGATCACATTTTGCCCAAACCCTCCCTGCAGTTTTAAATATATCCCAAACATCCCAAATTCGACGCTTGAGTCATAATTTGGAGCAAAATTCGGGCTCTCTGCACGTATTAGCAGTTTGAAATTATGACATTTTATATCGAAAATATGCCAATTACTGAGTGCAGCGATGGATCACATTTTGCCCAAGCCATCCCTGCTGTTTTCAAAATATCCCAAACATCCCAAGTTTGACCCTTCAGCCATATTTTGGAGCCAAATTTTGGCTTTCTTCATGTATTCGTTGTTTGAAATTACGAATTTTTATACCGAAAATATGCCAATTACTGAAAGCAGCGATGGATCACATTTTGACGAAACCCTCTCTGCAGTTATCAAATTATCCCAAACATCCCAAATTCGACCCTTGAATCATGTTTTGGAGTCAAATTCTGGCTCTCTGCACGTATTCGCAGTGTCAGTTTACGACTTTTTATACCGAAAATATGCCAATTACTGAGAGCGGCGATGGATCAAATTTTGCCCCCAACCTTCCCTGCAATTTTCAAAATATTCCAAACATCCTAAATTTGAACCTTGAGAATTATTTTGGAGCTAAATTCTGGCTCTCTGCACGTATTCGCAGTTTGAAATTACGACTCTTTATCCCAAACTTCCCAAATTTGACGCTTGAAAACATGCCAATTACTGAAAACAGCGATGGGTCTCATTTTGCTCAAACTCCCTGGCAGTTTGCAAAATATCCCAAACATCCCAAATTCGACCTTTGAGCCATATTTTGGAGCCAAAATCAGGCTTTCTGCGAGAATTCGCAGCTTGAAATTACGACTTTTTATACCGAAAACATGACAATTACTGAAAACGGCGATAGATCACATTTTGCCCAAACCCTCCCTGCAGTTTTCAAAATATCCCAAACATTCCAAATTCGACGCTTGAGTCATATTTTGGAGCCAAATTCGGGCTCTCTGCACGTATTCGCAGTTTGAAATTATTTCATTTTCTACCGAAAATATGCCAATTACTGATTGCGACGATGGGTCACACTTTGCCCAAACTCCCCTGCAATTTTCATAATATTCCAAACATCCCAAATTCGACCCATGACCTATATTTTGGAGCCAAATTCTGGCTCTCTGCACGTATTCGCAGTTTGAAATTACGAGTTTTTATAGGGAAAATATGGCAATTACTGAGAGCGGCGATGGATCACATTTTGCCCAAACCATCAATGTAGTTTTCAAAATATCCCAAACATCCCAAATTCGATCCTTGAGAATTATTTTGGAGCTAAATTCTGGCTCTCTGCATGTATTCGCAGTTTGAAATTATGACTTTTTATCCCAAACATCCCAAATTTGACGCTTGAAAATAAGCCAATTACTGAAAGCAGCGATGGGTCACATTTTGCCCAAACCTCCCGGTAGTTTGCAAAATATCCCAAACATCCCAAATTCGACCCATGAGCTATATTTTGGAGCCAAATTCTGCCTCTCTGCACGTATTCGCTGTTTAAAATTGCGACATTTTATAACGAAAACATGACAATTACTGAAAGCGGCAATGGATCACATTTTGCCCAAACCCTCTTTGCAGTTTTAAATATATCCCAAACATCCCAAATTCGACGCTTGAGCCATAATTTGGAGCAAAATTCGGGCTCTCTGCACGTATTAGTAGTTTGAAATTATGACATTTTATACCGAAAATATGCCAATTACAGAGTGCAGCGATGGATCACATTATGCACAAGCCATCCCTGCAGTTTTCAAAATATCCCAAACATTCCAAGTTTGACCCTTGAGCCATATTTTGGAGCCAAATTTTGGCTTTCTGCATGTATTCGTTGTTTGAAATTACGACTTTTTATACCGAAAATAAGCCAATTACTGAAAGCAGCGATGGATCACATTTTGACGAAACCCTCTCTGCAGTTATCAAATTATCCCAAACATTCCAAATTCGACCCTTGAGGCGTATTTTGGAGCCAAATTCTGGCTCTCTGCACGTATTTGCAGTTTGAAATTACGATTTTTTTTACCGAAAATATACCACCTACTGAGAGCAGCGATGGATCACATTTTACCCAAACCCTCCATGCAGTTTTTAAAATATCCCAAACATCCCAAATTTGACCCTTGAGAATTATTTTGGAGCAACACACTGGCAGGGGTCTCCAGCAACACACTGGCAGGGGTCTCCAGCAACATACTGGCAGGGGTCTCCAGCAACACACTGGCAGAGGTCTCCATGCAGCAACACACTGGCAGGGGTCTCCAGCAACACACTGGCAGGGGTCTCCAGCAACACATTGGCAGAGGTCTCCAGCAACACACTGGCAGGGGTCTCCAGCAACACATTGGCAGAGGTCTCCAGCAACACACTGGCAGGGGTCTCCAGCAACACACTGGCAGAGGTCTCCAGCAACACACTGGCAGGGGTCTTTAGCAACACATTGGCAGAGGTCTCCAGCAACACACTGGCAGGGGTCTCCAGCAACACACTGGCAGGGGTCTCCAGCAACAAACTGGCAGGGGTCTCCAGCAACATACTGGCAGGGGTCTCCAGCAACACACACTGGCAGAGGTCTCCAGCAACACACTGGCAGGGGTCTCCAGCAACACACTGGCAGGGGTCTCCAGCAACACATTGGCAGAGGTCTCCAGCAACACACTGGCAGGGGTCTCCAGCAACACACTGGCAGGGGTCTCCAGCAACACACTGGCAGGGGTCTCCAGCAACACACTGGCAGGGGTGTCCAGCAACACATTGGCAGAGGTCTCCAGCAACACACTGGCAGGGGTCTCCAGCAACACACTGGCAGGGGTCTCCAGCAACACACTGGCAGGGGTCTCCAGCAACACACTGGCAGGGGTCTCCAGCAACACACTGGCAGGGGTCTCCAGCAACACATTGGCAGAGGTCTCCAGCAACACACTGGCAGGGGTCTCCAGCAACACACTGGCAGAGGTCTCCAGCAACACACTGGCAGGGGTCTCCAGCAACACACTGGCAGGGGTCTCCAGCAACACACTGGCAGGGGTCTCCAGCAACACACTGGCAGGGGTCTCCAGCAACACACTGGCAGGGGTCTCCAGCAACACATTGGCAGGGGTCTCCAGCAACACACTGGCAGGGGTCTCTAGCAACACACTGGCAGGGGTCTCCAGCAACACACTGACAGGCCTGTCCCGACGCGACGCTTTACCAGATTATTTACCCGACGATTTACCCGACGCTTTCCCCAACGCTTTACCCGACGATTTACCCGACAATTTACCCGCCGCTTTACCCGACGATTTACCCGACGATTTACCCGACGATTTACCAGATGATTTACCTGACGGTTTACCCGATGATTATGTTCGGTCCGACCATTTACTTTTCATTTATGGTATGGCAAAAGTAAAGACGATTATGGTCGACGAACATGTTCGGATAGAACATGTTCTTAACCCGGATAAACCTGCGTTCGAGCCTGTCGCAACCGATGCAACTACAGGGCACAGATAGATTTCTGTGATGTCCTCTCCTGTAGGAGCATCAGTTTCGATAGATTCTATGGATAGCCGAAGATTGATTGACGTCAATCAATATCAAATATCATATAACATCAAATCAATCATATAATCATATAATATAAAATATAAAATCAAAACAATAAATGGTTTTACCATTTATTTTCTTTTATGATCGGTCCATTTACCCGACCGGACGATTTACCCGACGGTTTACTCGACGATTTACCCGACAGTTTACAATGACGGTATACCCGAAGGTTTACCCGACGGTTTACTCGACGGTTTACAATGACGATTTACCCGACGGTTTATAATGACGGTTTACCCGACGGTTTACAATGACGGTTTAACCGACGGTTTACCCGACGGTTTACAAAGACGGTTTACCTGCCGCTTTACCCTGACAGTTTACCCGACGTGTTTAGTTTACAGTTTTCACGTCAGTTATCATGAGAACAGATTTTAGACTATTTTATTTTATTTTATTTATTCGACGACTTACACGACGGGTAAACCCCGTCGGGTTTACCTGTCGGGTTTACCCGTTTTTACACGGGTAAAAAACGGGTAAAAATTATCCGACGATTTACGCGACGATTTATCCGACGATTTACGCGACGATTTACCCGACGATTTACGCGACGATTTACGCGACGATTTACCCGACGATTTACGCGACGATTTACCCGACGATTTACCCGACTATTTACGCGACGATTTACCCGACGATTTACGCGACGATTTACCCGACGATTTACGCGACGATTATGTTCGGTGACGATTCATTCGGCGATTTATTTATTCATTTTTATTTATTTATTTATTTTTATTTTATTTTTATTTTTTTTTATATTTATTTATGCTTTATTCGTTATTATTCATTCGGTGATACATTCGGCGATACATTCGGTGCGTTATTTATTCATTTTTATTTATTCATTTTTATTTATTTATTTTTATTTATTTATGACCCGACCTGACCCGACACGACCTGACCCGACACGACCTGACCCGACACGACCAGACCCGACACGACCTGACCCGACACGACCTGACCCGACACAACCTGACCCGACACGACCTGACCCGACACGACCTGACCCGACACGACCTGACCCGACACGACCTGACCCGACACGACCCGACCCGACACGACCCGACCCGACACGACCCGACCCGACACGACCCGACACGACACGACCCGACACGACCTGACCCGACACGACCCGGCCCGACACGACCCGACACGACACGACCCGACACGACACGACCCGACACGACACGACCCGACACGACCTGACCCGACACGACCTGACCCGACACGACCTGACCCGACACGACCTGACCCGACACGACCTGACCCGACATGACCTGACCCGACACGACCTGACACGACCTGACCTCGCCTTACCTAATCTAACTCGGGTCCAGGTGTGGGTCCGTGGGCCCCCGGACTTCCACCCTTCCCCCACATCCCAGGGTCAGGTCAGGTCAGGTCAAGTTTTAGCTACCCAGAGACCTCACAGTCGAGATGGACGGACGCAGCTACAGGACGAGACACACAAATCTGTGCCCTGTAGTTACGCCGTTTTGAATGACTCGAACACACGTCAGTTCTCATGAGAACAGATTCCCATCCGACTAGGCCATTCTGGGGTCGCCAAGTTTTCCAAAGCTGGTTCTTATATTTATATTGAGTAATTTGGTAACATGTCGTCGGCGGTTTAATGCTCCAATATTCCAGCTGAACAAAATATATATTTGGCTGCAACAGTTAACTTTGATACGTTTGAGTAAATAATATCTGTAATTATTGTATTTGGGCGTTAATAAACAGGGTAAAGCTCCGACGTAAATTTGCCTGGTGTGGATGGGTTTTTGTTTGGGCTATTTGAGGAGGAGGAGGAGGATGACGTCTTGACTGGAAGCTGAAGGGGGAGTGTGAAGCCCAGAAGGAGACCAACACGTTGACAACTTAGACATTATTGAGGGCATTTTTCGACATTTAAATTAATATACACGGAAGTAATATATAAAGAGAGCAACTCGAGTGTTTTTTTGACTCATGAAGGTTAATAATTTACTAACTTTTATGGTACTGAAAGGGACTATTTTCACTTTGTGAGAGAAGTTGTAGGAATCGTGGTAGCTATTAAACTTCGATATTTCTGGTACGTACAGACTCTATCAGGAATAAATGTGGTTTACAAGGTGAACATCATCCCCTTTTGACGATTTTGGGGCTCTTTTGGGGTTCACAAGGTGAACATCATCCCCTTTATCATCCCCTTTTCCTTTATGTGATATAAACAAAACATCATCGAATTAGGCAATATTTTCCTGTTTTTCCACGTTTTTGTGAATTTTCAGTTTATTGCTATTAATTCATTAAATATACGATAAAAATAATGCAAACACATAATTGATTAGAAATTAACCTTAAACACTTCATTTTCACTCAACTATTTGTTTCTCGTTAAAATACTGAGTAAGATAAAAAGGGGAGAAGTTCTGTTTTTATTGCATATATCGACGTTTCAGCCGGATTAGAGCGGTTTTACGTGTGCATCTTCCATCGGTAATATAAACCGAAAATCAGGAACATTTTAGTTAATTTTGATGAAAACACGTTGATTTTTATCATTTGTATTGGAAGCAACATCTTTATACGTCTTTTCTAGGGTCTAAAAAATACGAAACGTCACTCTATGATTCGAAGTTAAATTCCTCAAATTTGGTATAATAATGACTTTTTCACGTTTTTCATGTAGTTTGATATTACGTAAATATATTAATTTTACCAATATTTCGATACTATTTCATGTAGTATCACGATATGTGATTTGGCCTTCAAATCTCAGATTTTCGCATAACATTGCATTTTAAGCAAGTTTTCTTGCATTTTGTTTCGTACTAAAAATCATCGAAATCAGCAATATTTTGACGTTTATCATCCCCTTTTCCTTTATGTGATATAAACAAAATATTATCGAATTAGGCAATATTTTCCTGTTTTTCCACGTTTTTGTGAATTTTCAGTTTATTGCTATTAATTCATTAAATATACGATAAAAATAATGCAAACACATAATTGATTAGAAATTATCCTTAAACACTTCATTTTCACTCAACTATTTGTTTCTCGTTAAAATACTGAGTAAGATATTGAAAAGGGGAGAAGATCTGTTTTTATTGCATATATCGACGTTTCAGTCGAAGTAGAACGGTTTTACGTGTACATCTTCCATCGTTAATATAAACCGAAAATCAGGAACATTTTAGTTAATTTTAATGAAAACACATTGATTTTTATCATTTGTATTGGAAGCAACATCTTTATACGTCTTTTCTAGGGTCTAAAAACTACGAAACGTCGCTCTATGATTCGAAGGTAAAATCCTCAAATTTGGTATAATAATGACTTTTTCACAAAACTTTTTATTCACAAAAATTAAATTGTGAATTTTTCACAGCTGACTAACTCCCAGGTACCTATTTTACCCCTGTTACCTAGCAGTTAAATAGGTACTTGGGAGTTAGTCAGCTGTCACGGGCTGCTTCCTGGAGGTGGAGGCCTGGTCGAGGACCGGGCCGCGGGGACACTAAAAAGCCCCGAAATCATCTCAAGATAACCTCAAGAAGATACCCGATACTATGTGAATTACTGAGAGCGGCGATAGGTCACATTTTGCCC
This sequence comes from Procambarus clarkii, assembly GCF_040958095.1. Lineage (NCBI taxonomy): Eukaryota > Metazoa > Arthropoda > Malacostraca > Decapoda > Cambaridae > Procambarus > Procambarus clarkii. The sequence continues at coordinate 815,079 of NW_027189129.1, read as the reverse complement.
ATACCCCTTCCTTGTAGTTTTCAAAATATCCCAATCATCCCAAATTCGACCATTGAGAATTATTTTGGAGCCAAATTCTGGCTCTCTGCAAGTATTCGCAGTTTGAAATTACGACATTTTATCCTAAATATCCCATATTTGTCGCTTGAAAATATGCCAATTACTGAAAGAAGCTTTGGGTCACATTTTGCCCAAACCCCCCTGCAGTTTGCAAAATATCCCAAACATGCCAAATTCGACCTTTGAGCCAAATTTTGGAGCCAAATTCTGAATTTCTGCGCTTATTCGCTGTTTGAAATTACGACTTTTTATACCGAAAATTTGCCAATTACTGAAAGCGGCGATGGATCACATTTTGCCCAAACCCTCCCTGCAGTTTTCAAAATATCCCAAACATCCCAAATTCAACGCTTTAGCCATAATTTGGAGCCAAATTCTGGTTCTCTGCACGTATTCGCAGTTTGATATTACGACTTTTTATACCGAAAATATGCCAATTACTGAGAGCGGCGATGGATCACATTTTGCCCAATCCTTCCCTGCAGTTTTCGAAATATCCCATACATCCCAAATTCGACCCTTAAGAATTATTTTGGAGCTAAATTCTGGCTCTCTGAACGTTTTCGCAGTTTGATATTACGACTTTTTATACCGAAAACATGACAATTACTAAAAGCGGCTATGGATCACATTTTGCCTAAACCCTCCCTGCAGTTTTCAAAATATCACAAACATCCCCAATTCGACGCTTGAGCCATATTTTGGAGCCAAATTTGGGGTCTCTGCACGTGTTCGCAGTTTGAAATTATTTCATTTTATACCGAAAATATGCCCATCAAATGACAAAATGTGACCCATCGCTTCTTTCAGTAATTGGCATATTTTCAAACGACAAATTTGGGATGTTTAGGATAAAAAGTCGTAATTTCAAACTGCGAATACATGCAGAAAGCCAAAATTTGGCTCCTAAATAGGGCTCAAGGGTTGAATTGGGGATGTTTGGGATATTTTGAAAACTGAAGGGTGGGCCTGGGCTAAATGTGGTCCATCGCCGCACTCAGTAATTGGCATATTTTCGGTATAAAAAGTCGTAATTTCAAACTGCGAATACGTGCAGAGAGCCAGAATTTGGCTTCAAATTATGGCTAAAGCGTTGAATTTGGGATGTTTGGGATATTTTGAAAACTGCACTGAGGGTTCGGGCAAAATGTGATCCATCGCCGCTTTCAGTAATTGGCATATTTTCGGTATAAAAAATCGTAATTTCAAACAGCGAATAAGCGCAGGAAGCCAGAATTTGGCTCCAAAATATGGCTCAAAGGTCGAATTTGGCATGTTTGGGATATTTTGCAAACTGCAGGGGGGTTTGGGCAAAATGTGACCCAACGCTTCTTTCAGTAATTGGTATATTTTCAAGCGACAAATATGGGATATTTAGGATAAAAAGTCGTAATTTGAAACTGCGAATACTTGCAGAGAGCCAGAATTTGGCTCCAAAATAATTCTCAATGGTCGAATTTGGGATGATTGGGATATTTTGAAAACTACAAGGAAGGGGTATGGGCAAAATGTGACCTATCGCCGCTCTCAGTAATTCACATAGTATCGGGTATCTTCTTGAGGTTATCTTGAGATGATTTCGGGGCTTTTTAGTGTCCCCGCGGCCCGGTCCTCGACCAGGCCTCCACCCCCAGGAAGCAGCCCGTGACAGCTGACTAACTCCCAAGTACCTATTTTACTGGTAGGTAACAGGGGTAAAATAGGTACCTGGGAGATAGTCAGCTGTGAAAAATTCACAATTTAATTTTTGTGAATAAAAAGTTTTGTGAAAAAGTCATTATTATACCAAATTTGAGGATTTTACCTTCGAATCATAGAGCGACGTTTCGTATTTTTTAGACCCTAGAAAAGACGTATAAAGATGTTGCTTCCAATACAAATGATAAAAATCAATGTGTTTTTATTAAAATTAACTAAAATGTTCCTGATTTTCGGTTTATATTAACGATGGAAGATGTACACGTAAAACCGTTCTACTTCGACTGAAACGTAAATATATGCAATAAAAACAGATCTTCTCCCCTTTTCAATATCTTACTCAGTATTTTAACGAGAAACAAATAGATGATTGATAATGAAGTATTTAAGGTTATTTTCTCATCAATTATGTGTTTGCATAATTTTTATCGTATATTTAGTGAATTAATAACAATAAACTGAAAATTAAAAAAAACGTGGAAAAACGGCCTAATTCGATGATATTTTGTTTAAATCACATACAGGAAAAGGGGATGATAAAGGTCAAAATATTGATAAATTCGATGATTTTTAGTACAAAACAAAATGCAAGAAAACTTGGTTAAAAATGCAAAATTTGCGAAATTCTGAGATTTGAAGGCCAAATCACATATCGTGAGAAAACCTGAAATATTATCGAAATATTGGTAAAATAAATATATTTACGTAATATCAAACTACATGAAAAACGTGAACTTTTTTTTTCACGTTTTATCAATATCATTAGGGATATTATGGAAACTGTAGAGAGGGTTTTTGCAAAATGTGATCCATCGTCGCTTTAAGTAATTCGCATATTTCCGGTATAAAAGTCGTAATTTCAAACTGGGAATACATGCTAAGAGCCAGAATTTGGCTCCAAAATTTGGCTCAAGCGTCGAATTTGGGATGTTTGCAATATTTTGAAAACTGCAGGGAGGGTTTGGGCAAAATGTGATCCATCGCCGCTCTCAGTAAATGGCATATTTTTGGTATAAAAAGAGGTAATTTCAAACTGCGAATACGTGCAGAGAGCCCGAATTTGGCTTCAAAATATGGCTCAAGCGTCGAATTTGGGATATTTGGGATATTTTGAAAACTGCAGGGGAAGGGGGGCAAAATGTCACCTATCGCTTATTTTAGTAATTGGCAAAATTTCGGTATAAAATGTCGTAATTTCAAACTGCGAATATGTGCAGAGAGCCTGATTTTGGCTCTAAAATATGGCTCAAAGGTCGAATTTGGGTTGTTTGGGATATTTTGCAAACAGCCAGGGAGTATGAGCAAAATGAGACCCATCGCTGTTTTCAGTAATTGGCATATTTTCAAGCGTCAAATTTGGGAAGTTTGGGATAAAGAGTCGTAATTTCAAACTGCGAATACGTGCTGAGAGCCAGAATTTAGCTCCAAAATAATTCTCAAGGTTTAAATTTAGGATGTTTGGAATATTTTGAAAATTGCAGGGAAGGTTGGGTGCAAAATTTGATCCATCGCCGCTCTCATTAATTGGCATATTTTCGGTATAAAAAGTCGTAAACTCAAACTGTGAATACGTGCAGAGAGCCAGAATTTGACTCCAAAACATGACTCAAGGGTCGAATTTGGGATGTTTGGGATAATTTGATAACTGCAGAGAGGGTTTCGTCAAAATGTGATCCATCGCTGCTTTCAGTAATTGGCATATTTTCGGTATAAAAAGTCGTAATTTCAAACAACGAATACATGCAGAAAGCCAAAATTTGGCTCCAAAATATGGCTCAAGGGTCAAACTTGGGATATTTGGGATATTTTGAAAACAGCAGGGATGGCTTGGGCAAAATGTGATCCATCGCTGCACTCAGTAATTGGCATATTTTCGGTATAAAATGTCATAATTTCAAACTGCTAATACGTGCAGAGAGCCCGAATTTTGCTCCAAATTATGACTCAAGCGTCGAATTTGGGATGTTTGGGATATATTTAAAACTGCAGGGAGGGTTTGGGCAAAATGTGATCCATTGCCGCTTTCAGTAATTGTCATGGTTTCGTTATAAAATGTCGTAATTTCAAACAGCGAATACGTGCAGAGTGCCAGAATTTGGCTCCAAAATATAGCTCATGGGTCGAATTTGGGATGTTTGGCATATTTTGCAAACTGTCGGGGGGTTTGGGCAAAATTTGACCCATCGCTGCTTTCAGTAATTAGCTAATTTTTAAGCGTCAAATTTGGGAAGTTTGGGATAAAAAGTCATAATTTCAAACTGCGAATGCATGCAGAGAGTCAGAATTTAGCTCCAAAATAATTCTCAAGGGTCGAATTTGGGACGTTTGGGATATTTTGAAAACTACAGGGAAGGTTTGGGCAAAATGTGATCCATCGCCGCTCTCAGTAATTGGCATATTTTCGGTATAAAAACTTGTAATTTCAAACTGCGAATACGTGCAGAGAGCTAGAATTTGGCTCCAAAATATGGCTCAAGCGTTGAATTTGGGATGTTTGGGATATTTTGGAAACAGCAGGGAGGGTTTGGGAAAAAAAGTGATCCATCGCAGGTTTCAGTAATTGGCATATTTTCGGTATAAGTCGTAATTTCAAACTGGGAATACATGCAGAGAGCCAGAATTTGGCTCCAAAATATGGCTCAAGCGTCGCATTTCGGATGTTTGCTACAGGGAGGGTTTGAAAACTTGAAAACTACAAGGGAGGGTTTACAAAACTTGAAAACTACATCTTGAAAACTACAGGGAGGGTTTGAGCAAAATATGATCCATCGCTACTCTCAGTAAATGGCATATTTCTGGTATAAAAAGACGTATTTTCAAAGTGCGAATACGTGCAGAGAGCCCAAATTGGGTTTCAAAATATGGCTCAAGCGTCGATTTTTGGGATGTTTGGGATATTTTGAAAACTGCAGGGGGGGGGGGGGGGTTTGGGCAAAATGTGACCTATCGCTGCTCTCAGTAATTGACATATTTTCGGTATAAAAAGTAGTAATTTCAAACTGCGTATACGTGCAGAGAGCTAGATTTTGGCTCCAAAATACGGCTCAAACGTTGAATTTGGGATATTTGGGATAATTTGAAAACTGCAGAGAGGGTTTCTTCAAAATGTGAAACATCGCTGCTCTCAGTAATTGGCATATTTTCGGTATAAAAAGTCGTAATTTCAAACAACGAATACATGCAGAAAGCCAAAATTTGGCTCCAAAATATGGCTCAAGGGTCGAATTTGTGATGCTTAGGATATTTTGGAAACTGCAGGGAGGGTTTGGGCAAAATGTGATCCATCGCCGCTTTCAGTAATTGGCATATTTTTGGTATAAAAAGTCGTAATTTCAAACTGCGAATACGTGCAGAGAGCCCGAATTTTGCTCGAAAATATGGCTCAAACGTCGAATTTGGGATGTTTGGGATATTTTAAAAACTGCAGGGAGGGTTTGGGCAAAATGATATCCATCGCCGCTCTCAGTAATTTTCATGTTTTCGGTATAAAAAGTCGTAATTGCAAACATCGAATAAGCGCAGAAGGCCAGAATTTGGCTCCAAAATATAGCTCAAGCGTCGAATTTGGGATGTTTGGGATATTTTGAAAACTGCAGGGGGGGGGGGTTTGGGCAAAATGTGACCTATCGCTGCTCTCAGTAATTTACATATTTTCGGTATAAAAAGTAGTAATTTCAAACAGCGTATACGTGCAGAGAGCTAGACTTTGGCTCCAAAATATGGCCCAAACGTTGAATTTGGGATATTTGGGATAATATGAAAACTGCAGAAAGGGTTTCGTCAAAATGTGATCCATCGCTGCTTTCAGTAATTGGCATATTTTGAAGCGACAAATTTGGGATATTTCGGATAAAAAGTCGTAATTTCAAACTGCGAATACTTGCAGAGGGCCAGAATTTGGCTCCAAAATAATTCTCAATGGTCGAATTTGGGATGATTGGGATGTTTTGAAAACTACAAGGAAGGGGTATTGGCAAAATGTGACCTATCGCCGCTCGCAGTAATTTACATAGTATCGGGTATCTTCTTGAGGTTATCTTGAGGTGATTTCGGGGCTTTTTAGTGTCCCCGCGGCCCGGTCCTCGACCATGCCTCCACCACCAGGAAACAGCCCGTGACAGCTGACTAACTCCCAGGTACCTATTTAACCCCTGTTACCTAGCAGTAAAATAGGTACCTGGGAGTTAGTCAGCTGTCACGGGCTGCTTCCTGGGGGTGGAGGCCTGGTCGAGGACCGGGCCGCGGGGACACTAAAAAGCCCCGAAATCATCTCAAGATAACCTCAAGAAGATAACCGATACTATGTGAATTACTGAGAGCGGCGATAGGTCACATTTTGCCCATACCCCTTCCTTGTAGTTTTCAAAATATCCCAATCATCCCAAATTCGACCATTGAGAATTATTTTGGAGCCAAATTCTGGCTCTCTGCAAGTATTCGCAGTTTGAAATTACGACTTTTTATCCTAAATATCCCAAATTTGTCCGTACAAAAAGTCGTAATTTCAAACTCCGAATATGTCCAGAGAGCCGCAATTTGACTCCAAAATTTGGCTCAAGGGTTGAATTTGGGATGTTAGGGATATTTTGAAAACTGCAGGGGGGTTTTGGCAAAATGTGACCCATCCCCGCTCTCAGTAATTGTCATATTTTCGGTATAAAATGACGTAATTTCAAACTGCGAATACGTGCAGAGAGCCAGAACTTGGCTCCAAAATATAGCTCAAACGTCGAATTTGGGATGTTTGGGATATTTTGAAAACTGCAGGGGGGGGGGGGTTGGGCGAAATGTGACCCATCGCTGCTTTTAGTAATTGACATATTTTCGGTATAAAATGTCGTAATTTCAACCTACAAATATGTGCAGAGAGCCAGAATTTGGCTCCAAAATATGGTTCAAGGGTTGAATTTGGGATGCTTGGGATTTTTTGAAAACTGAATAGTGGGCTTGGGCAAAATGTGATCTATCGTCGCTTTTAGTAATTGGCATATTTTCGGTATAAAAAGTCGTTTTTCAAACTGCGAATACGTGCAGAAAGCCAGAATTTGGCTCCAAAATCCAAAATCCAAGGGTCGAATTTTGGATGTTTGGAATATTTGAAAACTGCAAGAGGGTTTGGGCAAAATGTGACGCATCGCTGGTTTCAGTAATTGGCATATTTTCAGTATAAAAAATCGTAATTTCAAACTGCGAATACGTGCAGAGAGCCAGAATTTGACTCCAAAATAAGGCTCCAGGGTTCAATTTGGGATGTTTTGGATATTTTGAAACGTGTAGGGGGGGGGGGGGGGCGAGGCTTTGGGCAAAATGTGACCCATCGCATCTCTTAGTAATTAACATATTTTCGGTATAAAATGTCGTAATTTCAACCTGCGAATAAGTTCAGAGAGCCAGAATTTGGTTCCAAAATATGGCTCATGGGTCGAATTAGGGATGCTTGGGATATTTTGAAAAACTGCAGGAAGGGTTTGGGAAACATGTGACCCAATGCCGCTCTCAGTAATTGACATATCTTCGGTGTATAAATTCGTAATTTCAAACTGCGAATACGTGCAGAGAGCGAGAATTTGGCTCCAAAATATGGCTCAAGCGTAGAATTTGGGATGTTTGGGATATTTTGAAAACATCAGGGGTAGCTTTATGCAAAATGGGATCCATCGCCGCACTCAGTAATTAGCTTATTTTCGGTAGAAAATGAAATAATTTCAAACTGCTAATATGTGCAGAGAGCCCGAATTTGGCTCCAAAATATAGTTCAAGCGTCGAATTTGGGATATTTGGGATATATTGAAAACTGCAGGGAGGGTTTTGGCAAAATTTGATCCATTGCCGCTTTCAGTAATTGTCATGTTTTCATTATAAAATGTCGTAATTTCAAACAGCGAATACGTGCAGAGAGCCAGAATTTGGCTCAGGCTGAAGAGAATGATGCAGAGGCTTAAGAGAGGGATGAAGAAACTCAAAGAGTGATGCAGAGGCTCAAGACAGAGGATGCAGAGGCTTAAGAGAGGGATGCAGAGACTCAAAAGAATGATGCAGAGGCTCACGACAGGGATGCAGAGGCTTAGGTGAGTGATGCAAAGGCTCAAGAGTGAGATGCAGAGGCTCAATAGAGTGATGCAGAGGCTTAAGAGAGTGAGGCAGAGGCTTAGGAGAGGAGTGCAGAGACTCAAGCGAGTAATGCAGAGGCTTAAAAGGGTGACGCAGAGGCTCAGGAGAGTGATGCAGATGCTTGAGAGAAGGATGCAGGGGCTCAAGGGAGTGATGCAGAGGCTCAAGAGAGTGATTCAGAGGGTTAAGAGAGTGATGGAGAGGCTTAAGAGAGTGATGCAGAGGCTTAAGAGAGGGATGCAGAGGCTCAAGAGAGGGATGCAGAGGCCCAAGAGAGGGATGCAGAGGCTCAGGAGAGGGATGCAGAGGCTCAAGTGAGGGATGCAGAGGCACATAAGAGGGATGCAGAGGTTCTTGAGAGTGATGCACAGGCTCAAGAGAAGGATGCAGAGGCTTAAGAGAGTGATGCAAAGGCTCAAGAGAGGGATGCAGAGGCTCAAGAGAGTGATGCAAAAGCTCAAGAGAGTGATGCAGAGGAGAGGGATGCAGAGGCTCAAGAGAGGGATGTAGAGGCTCAAGAGAGAGATGCAGAGGCTCATGAGAGGGATGCAGAGGCTGAAGAGAGAGATGCAGAGGCTTAAGAGAGGGAAGCAGAGGTTCAAGAGAGTGATGCAGAGGCACAAGAGAATGATATGGAGGCTTAAGAGCGGGATGCAGAGGCTCAAGAGAATGATGCAGGGGCTCAAGAGAGTGATGGAGAGGGTTAAGAGAGGAATGCAGAGGCTGAAAAGAATGCTGCAGAGGCTTAAGAGAGGAATGCAGCCTCTTGAGGAAGAGAATGCATTCTCTTGAGCCTCTGCATCCCTCTCTAAAGCCTCTACATCATTCTCTTGTGCCTCTGCATGACTCTCTTGAACCTCTGCATCACTCTCTTAAGCCTCTGCATCTCTCTCTTCAGCCTCTGCATTACTCTCTTGAGCCTCTGCATCACTCTCTTGAGCCTCTACATCCCTCTCTTGAAACTCTGCATCTCTCTCTTAAGCCTCTGCATCACTCTCTTGAGCCATTGCATCACTCTCTTAAGCCTCTACATCACTCTCTTAAGCCTCTGCATCACTCTCGTAATCCTCTGAATCACTCTCTTGAGCCTGTACATCCCTCTCTCTAAGTCCTGCATCCCTCTCATGAGCCTCTGCATCCCTCTCTAGAGCCTTTGAATCACTCTCTTAAGCCTCTGCATCCCTCTCTTGAGCGTGTGCATCACTCTCAAGATCCTCTGCATCCCTCTCTTGTGCTTCTGCATCCCTCACTTGAGCCTCTGCATCCCTCTTTTGATGCTGCATCCCTCTCATGGGCCTCTGCAACCCTCACGTGAGCCTCTGCATCCCTCTCTAATGCCTTTGCATCACTCTCTTAATCCTCTGCATCACTCTCTTAAGCCTCTGAGTCACTCTCTTGAGCCTCTGCATCACTCTCTTGAGCCCCTGCATCCCTCTCTCAAGCCTCTGCATCACTCTCTTGAGCCTCTGCATCACCCTCGTAAGCCTCTGCATTACTCTCTTGAGCCTCTGCATCCCTCTCTTGAGCCTCTGCATCACTCTCTTCAGCCTCTTCACCCCTCTCTTGAGCCTCTGCATCCCTCTCCTAAGCCTCTGCCTCACTCTCTTGAGCCTCTGCATCCCTCTCTTAAGCTTCTGCATCCCTCTCTTAAGCCTCTGCATCATTCTCTTCAGCCTCTGCATCTCTCTCTCTTAAGCAGGCTCTCTTAAGCAGGCAGGCTTAAGCAGACCCTCTCTGCAGGCTCAAAAGAGTGATGCAGAGGCTTGAGAGAGGGATGCAGGGGCTCACGAGAGTGATGCAGAGGCTCAAGAGAGTGATTCAGAGGCTAAAGAGAGTGATGCAGAGGCTTAAGAGAGTGTTGCAGAGGCTTAAGAGAGGGTTGTAGAGGCCCAAGAGAGTGATGCAGAGGTTCGAGAGAGTGATCCAGAGGCACAAGAGAATGATGTAGAGGCTTAAGAGAGGGATGCAGAGGCTCAAAAGAATGATGCAGGGGCTCAAGAGAATGATGCAGAGGCTTAAGAAAGGGAGGCAGAGGATCAAGAGAGTGATGTAGAGGCTTAAGAGAGGAATGCAGAGGCTGAAGAGAATGATGCAGAGGCTTAAGCGAGGGATGCAGAGGCTGAAGAGAATGATGCAGAGACTTAAGAGAGGGAGGCTGGGGCGCAAGAGAGGGATGCAGAGGCTCAAGTGAGGGAAGCAGAGGCACAAGAAAGGGATGCATAGGCTCTTGAGAGTGACGCAGTGGCTCAAGAGAGGGATGCAGAGTCTTAAGAGAGTGATGCAAAGGCTCAAGTGAGGGATGCAGAGGCTCATGAGAGGGATGCAGGTGTTCAAGAGAGTGATGCAGAGGCTCAAGAGAGGGATGCAGAGGCTCAAGTGAGGGATGAAAGTGAAGTAATTACCTCAAGTGAGGTAATGTGATTACCTCAAGTGAGGTAATGAAAACACTTTGATTTTTATCATTTGTATTGAAAACAACATCTTTATATGTTTTTTTCTAGGATCTAAATAATACGAAACCTCGCTTTATGATTTGAAGTTAAAATCCTCAAATAAGGTAATATAGCGATTTTTTTCACGTTTTTCATGTAGTGTGATTGTACGTAAATATATTCGTTTTTACCAATATTTCGATAATTCTTCATGTTTTCTCACGATATGTGATTTGGCCTTTAAATCTCAGAATTTCGCATAATATTGCATTTTTAAGCAAGTTTTCTTGCATTTTGTTTCGTACTAAAAATCGTTGAATTTAGCAATATTTTGACGTTTATCATCCCCCTTTTCCTTTATGTGATTTAAACAAAATATCATCGAATTAGGCAATATTTGGCCGTTTTTTCTACGTTTTTGTGAATTGTCAGTTTATTGTTATTAATTCATTATATATACGATAAAAATGATGCAAACTTCAAAACTGCAGGACTGCAAAACTGCAAAACTTTGAATCATACGAAGATAATGATGCAAAATTAATTAGAAAAATAACATTATATACTTCAATTTGAATCAACTATTTGTTTATCATTAAAAACTGAGTAAGATATTGAAAAAGCGAGAAGTTATGTTTTTATTGCATATATCGACGTTTCAGCCGGATTAGAGCGGTTTTACGTGTACATCTTCCATCGGTAATATAAACGGAAAATCAGGAACATTTTAGTTAATTCTAATGAAAACACATTGATTTTTATCATTTGTATTGGAAGCAACATTTTTATGTCTTTTCTAGGATCTAAAAAATACGAAACCTCGCTTTATGATTTGAAGTTAAAATCCTCAAATTTGGTAATATAGCGACTTTTTTCACGTTTTTCATGTAGTGTCGCTCTCCGTAAATATATTCGTTTTTTACCAATATTTCGATACTACTTATTGTTTTCTCACGATATTTGATTTGGCCTTCAAATCTCAGAATTTCGCAAATTTTTCATTTTTATGCAAGTTTTCTTGCATTTTGTTTTGTTCAAAGAGCGGGGATGGGTCACATTTTGCCCAAACCCCCCTGCAGTTTTCAAAATATCCCTAACATCCCAAATTCAACCCTTGAGCCAAATTTTGGAGTCAAATTGCGGCTCTCTGGACATATTCGCAGTTTGAAATTACGAATTTTTGTACGGACAAATTTGGGATATATAGGATAAAAAGTCGTAATTTCAAACTGCGAATACTTGCAGAGAGCCAGAATTTGGCTCCAAAATAATTCTCAATGGTCGAATTTGGGATGATTGGGATATTTTGAAAACTACAAGGAAGGGGTATGGGCAAAATGTGACCTATCGCCGCTCTCAGTAATTCACATAGTATCGGTTATCTTCTTGAGGTTATCTTGAGATGATTTCGGGGCTTTTTAGTGTCCCCGCGTCCCTGTCCTCGACCAGGCCTCCACCCCCAGGAAGCAGCCCGTGACAGCTGACTAACTCCCAGGTACCTATTTTACTGCTAGGTAACAGGGGCAAAATAGGTACCTGGGAATTAGTCAGCTGTCACGGGCTGTTTCCTGGTGGTGGAGGCCTGGTCGAGGACCGGGCAGCGGGGACACTAAAAAGCCCCGAAATCATCGCAAGATAACTTCAAGAAGATAACCGACACTATGTGAATTACTGAGAGCGGCGATAGGTCACATTTTGCCCATACCCCTTCCTTGTAGTTTTCAAAACATCCCAATCATCCCAAATTCGACCATTGAGAATTATTTTGGAGCCAAATTCTGGCTCTCTGCAAGTATTCGCAGTTTGAAATTACGACTTTTTATCCTAAATATCCCAAATTTGTCGCTTGAAAATATGCCAATTACTGAAAGAAGCGATGGGTCACATTTTCCCAAACCCCCCTGTAGTTTGCAAAATATCCCAAACATGCCAAATTCGACCTTTGAGCCATATTTTGGAGCCAAATTCTGACTTTCTGCGCTTATTCGCTGTTTGAAATTACGACTTTTTATACCGAAAATTTGCCAATTACTGAAAGCGGCGATGGATCACATTTTGCCCAAACCCTCCCTGCAGTTTTCAAAATATCCCAAACATCCCAAATTCAACGCTTTAGCCATAATTTAGAGCCAAATTCTGGCTCTCTGCACGTATTCGCAGTTTGAAATTACGACTTTTTATACCGAAAATATGCCAATTACTGAGTGCGGCGATGGATCACATTTTGCCCAAACCTTCCCTGCAGTTTTCGAAATATCCCAAACATCCCAAATTCGACCCTTGAGAATTATTTTGGAGCTAAATTCTGGCTCTCTGAACGTTTTCGCAGTTTGATATTACGACTTTTTATACCGAAAACATGACAATTACTGAAAGCGGCGATGGATCACATTTTGCCTAAACCCTCCCTGCAGTTTTCAAAATATCACAAACATCCACAATTCGACGCTTGAGCCATATTTTGGAGCCAAATTCGGGGTCTCTGCACGTGTTCGCAGTTTGAAATTATTTCATTTTATACCGAAAATATGCCAATTACTGAGTGCAGTGATGGATCACATTTTGCCCAGGCCATCCCTGCAGTTTTCAAAATATCCCAAACATCCCCAATTTGACTCTTGAGCCGCATTTTTTGTAGCCAACGTTTGGCTTTTCTGCATGTATTCGCAGTTTGAAATTACGACTTTTCATACCGAAAATATGCCAATTACTGAGAGCGGCGATGGATCTCATTTTGCCCAAACCCTCCCTGCAGTTTCCAAAATATCCCAAACATTTCCAATTCAACTCTTGAGAAATAACTTGGAGCCAAATTCTACCTCTCTGCACGTATTCGCAGTTTGAATTTACGACTTTTTATTCCGAAAATATGCCAATTACTGAGAGCGGCGGTGGATCAAATTTTGCCCCAAACCTTCCCTGCAATTTTCAAAATATCCCAAACATCCCAAATTCGACCCTTGAGAATTATTTTGGAGCTAAATTCTGGCTCTCTGAACGTATTCGCTGTTTGAAATTACGACTTTTTATACCGAAAACATGACAATTACTGAAAGCGGCGATGGAACACATTTTGGCCAAACCCTTCCTGCAGTTTTCAAAATATCCCAAACATACCAAATTCGACGCTTGAGCCATATTTTGGAGCCAAATTCGGGGTCTCTGCACGTGTTCGCAGTTTGAAATTATTTCATTTTATACCGAAAATATGCCAATTACTGAGTGCGGCGATGGACCACATTTGGCCCAGGCCCTCCCTTCAGTTTTCAAAATATCCCAAACATCCCCAATTCAACCCTTGAGCCTTATTTAGGAGCCAAATTTTGGCTTTCTGCATGTATTCGCAGTTTGAAATTACGACTTTTCATACCGAAAATATGCCAATTACTGAAAGCGTCGATGGATCACATTTTGCCCAAACCCTCCCTGTAGTTTCCAAAATATCCCTAACATCCAAAATTCAACGCTTGAGCCATATTTTGGAGCCAAATTCTAGCTCTCTGCACGTTTTCGCAGTTTGAATTAACGACTTTTTATACCGAAAACATGACAATTACTGAAAGCGGCGATGGATATCATTTTGCCCAAACCCTTCCTGCAGTTTTTAAAATATCCCAAACATCCCAAATTCAACGTTTGTGCCATATTTTCGAGCCAAATTCGGGCTCTCTGCACGTATTCGCAGTTTGAAATTACGACTTTTTATATCGAAAATATGCCAATTACTGAAAGCGGCGATGGATCACATTTTGCCTAAACCCTCCCGGCAGTTTCCAAAATATCCTAAACATCACAAATTCGACCCTTGAGCCATATTTTGGAGCCAAATTTTGGCTTTCTGCATGTATTCGTTGTTTGAAATTACTACTTTTTATACCGAAAATATGTCAATTACTGAGAGCAGCAATAGGTCACATTTTGCCCAAACACCCCCCCCCCCCCTGCAGTTTTCAAAATATCGCAAACATCCCAAAAATCGACGCTTGAGCCATATTTTGAAAACCAATTTGGGCTGTCTGCACGTATTCGCAGTTTGAAATTACAAGTTTTTATACCGAAAATATGCCAATTACTGAAAGCGGCGATGGATCACATTTTGCCTAAACCCTCCCGGCAGTTTTCAAAATATCCCAAACATCCCAAATTCGACCCTTGAGAATTATTTTGGAGCTAAATTCTGGTTCTCTGCATGTATTCGCAGTTTGAAATTATGACTTTTTATCCCAAACATCCCAAATTTGACGCTTGAAAATTAGCTAATTACTGAAAGCAGCGATGGGTCACATTTTGCCCAAACCCCCCGGCAGTTTGCAAAATATCCCAATCATCCCAAATTCGACCCATGAGCTATATTTTGGAGCCAAATTCTGGCATTCTGCACGTATTCGCTGTTTGAAATTACGACATTTTATAACGAAAACATTACAATTACTGAAAGCGGCAATGGATCACATTTTGCCCAAACCCTCCCTGCAGTTTTAAATATATCCCAAACATCCCAAATTCGACGCTTGAGTCATAGTTTGGAGCAAAATTCGGGCTCTCTGCACGTATTAGCAGTTTGAAATTATGACATTTTATACCGAAAATATGCCAATTACTGAGTGCAGCGATGGATCACATTTTGCCCAAGCCATCCCTGCTGTTTTCAAAATATCCCAAACATCCCAAGTTTGACCCTTGAGCCATATTTTGGAGCCAAATTTTACCTTTCTGCATGTATTCGTTGTTTGAAATTACGACTTTTTTACCGAAAATATGCCAATTACTGAAAGCAGCGATGGATCACATTTTGACGAAACCCTTTATGCAGTTATCAAATTATCCCAAACATCCCAAATTCGACCCTTGAGTCATGTTTTGGAGTCAAATTCTGGCTCTCTGCACGTATTCGCAGTTTGAGTTTACGACTTTTTATACCGAAAATATGCCAATTACTGAGAGCGGCGATGGATCAAATTTTGCCCCCAACCTTCCCTGCAATTTTCAAAATATTCCAAGCATCCTAAATTTGAACCTTGAGAATTATTTTGGAGCTAAATTCTGGCTCTCTGCACGTATTCGCAGTTTGAAATTACGACTCTTTATCCCAAACTTCCCAAATTTGACGCTTGAAAATATGCCAATTACTGAAAACAGCGATGGGTCTCATTTTGCTCAAACTCCCTGGCAGTTTGCAAAATATCCCAAACATCCCAAATTCGACCTTTGAGCCATATTTTGGAGCCAAAATCAGGCTTTCTGCGAGTATTCGCAGTTTGAAATTACGACTTTTTATACCGAAAACATGACAATTACTGAAAACGGCGATGGATCACATTTTGCCCAAACCCTCCCTGCAGTTTTCAAAATATCCCAAACATTCCAAATTCGACGCTTGAGCCATATTTTGGAGCCAAATTCGGGCTCTCTGCACGTATTCGCAGTTTGAAATTATTTAATTTTCTACCGAAAATATGCCAATTACTGATTGCGACGATGGGTCACACTTTGCCCAAACTCCCCTGCAATTTTCATAATATTCCAAACATCCCAAATTTGACCCATGACCTATATTTTGGAGCCAAATTCTGGCTCTCTGCACGTATTCGTTGTTTGAAATTACGACTTTTTATACCGAAAATATGCCAATTACTGAAAGCAGCGATGGATCACATTTTGACGAAACCCTCTCTGCAGTTATCAAATTATCCCAAACATTCCAAATTCGACCCTTGAGCCGTATTTTGGAGCCAAATTCTGGCTCTCTGCACGTATTTGCAGTTTGAAATTACGAATTTTTTTACCGAAAATATGCCACCTACTGAGAGCAGCGATGGATCACATTTTACCCAAACCTTCCATGCAGTTTTTAAAATATCCCAAACATCCCAAATTTGACCCTTGAGAATTATTTTGGAGCCAAATTCTGGCTTTCTGCACGTATTCGCAGTTTGAAAAACGACTTTTTATACGGAAAATATGCCAATTACTAAAAGCGACGATAGATCACATTTTGCCCAAGCCCACTATTCAGTTTTCAAAAAATCCCAAGCATCCCAAATTCAACCCTTGAACCATATTTTGGAGCCAAATTCTGGCTCTCTGCACATATTTGTAGGTTGAAATTACGACATTTTATACCGAAAATATGTCAATTACTGAAAGCAGCTATGGGTCACATTTCGCCCCCCCCCCCCGGCAGTTTTCAAAATATCCCAAACATCCCACATTCGACGTTTGAGCCATATTTTGGAGCCAAGTTCTGGCTCTCTGCACGCATTCGCAGTTTGAAATTACGACTTTTTATCCCAAACATCCCAAATTTACGCTTAAAAATATGCCAATTACTGAAAAAAGCGATGGGTCACATTTTGCCCAAACCCCCCTGCAGTTTGCAAAATATCCCAAACATCTCAAATTCGACTCTTGAGGCATATTTTGGAGCCAAATTCTGGTTTTCTGCGCGTATTCGCTGTCTGAAATTACGATTTTTTATACCGAAAACAAGACAATTACTGAAAGCAGCGAAGGATCACATTTTGCCCAAACCTTCCCTGCAGGTTTCAAAATATCCCAAACATCCCAAATTCGAAGCTTGAGCCATATTTTGGAGCCAAATTTGGGCTCTCTGCACGTATTCGCAGTTTGAAATCACGACTTTTTATTCCGAAAATATGCCAATTACTGAAAGCGGCGATGGATCACATTTTGCCGAAACCCTCTCTGCAGTTTTCAAATTATCCCAAACATCCAAAATTCGACCCTTGAGCCATATTTTGGAGCCAAATTCTGGCTCTCTGCACATATTCGCAGTTTGAAATTACGACATTTTATACCGAAAATTTGTCAATTACTAAAATAAGCGATAGGTCGCATTTTGCCCCCCTCCCCTGCAGTTTTCAAAGTATCCCAAATATCCCGAATTCGACGCTTGAGCCATATTTTGAAGCCAAATTCGGGCTCTCTGCACTTATTAGCAGTTTGAAATTACGTATTTTTATAAAAAAAATATGCCATTTACTGAGAGCGGCGATGGATCACATTTTGCCCAAACCCTCCCTGCAGTTTTCAAAATATTGCAAACATCCCAAATTCGACGCTTGAGCCAAATTTTGGAGCCAAATTCTGGCTCTTAGCATGTATTCCCAGTTTGAAATTACGACTTTTATACCGAAAATATGCGAATTACTTAAAGCGACGATGGATCACATTTTGCAAA
The DNA here is from genome assembly GCF_040958095.1 of Procambarus clarkii. Lineage (NCBI taxonomy): Eukaryota > Metazoa > Arthropoda > Malacostraca > Decapoda > Cambaridae > Procambarus > Procambarus clarkii. The sequence continues at coordinate 797,577 of NW_027189129.1, read as the reverse complement.
AACCCTCTCTACAGTTTCCATAATATCCCTAATGATATTGATAAAACGTGAAAAAAAAATTTTCACGTTTTTCATGTAGTTTGATATTACGTAAATATATTCATTTTACCAATATTTCGATAATATTTCATGTTTTCTCACGATATGTGATTTGACCTTCAAATCTCAAAATTTCGCAAATTTTGCATTTTTAAGCAAGTTTTCTAGCATTTTGTTTTGTACTAAAAATCATCGAATTTAGCATTATTTTGACCTTTATCATCCCCTTTTCCTTTATGTGATTTAAACAAAATATAATCGAATTAGGCAATATTTTGCCGTTTTTCAACGTTTTTGTGAATTTTCAGTTTATTGATATTATTTCATTAAATATACGATAAAAATGATGCAAACACATAATTGATCAGATCACCTTAAATACTTCATTTTCAATCATCTATTTGTTTCTCGTTAAAATACTGAGTAAGATATATAAAAGGGGAGAAGTTCTGTTTTTATTGCATATATCGACGTTTCTGCCGGAGTAGAACGGTTTTACGTGTACATCTTCCATCGGTAATATAAACCGAAAATCAGGAACATTTTAGTTAATTTTAATGAAGACACATTGATTTTTATCATTTGTATTGGAAGCAACATCTTTATACGTCTTTTCTAGGGTCTAAAAAATACGAAACGTCGCTCTATGATTCGAAGTTAAAATCCTCAAATTTGGCATAATAATGACTTTTTCACGTTTTTCATGTAGTTTGATACTACGTAAATATATTCATTTTTACCAATATTTCGATACTATTTCATGTAGTATCACGATATTTGATTTGGCCTTCAAATCTCAGATTTTCGCATAATATTGCATTTTAAGCAAGTTTTCTTGCATTATGTTTCGTACTAAAAATCATCGAATTCGGCAATATTTTGACATTTTATTACGACATTTTATACCGAAAATATGTTAATTACTAAAAGACGCGATGGGTCACATTTTGCCCAAAGCCCCCCCCCCCTACATGTTTCAAACCATCCAAAACATCCCAAATTGAACCCTGGAGCCTTATTTTGGAGTCAAATTCTGGTTCTCTGCACGTATTCGCAGTTTGAAATTACGACTTTTTATACTGAAAATATGCCAATGACTGAAAGCAGCGATGCGTCACATTTTGCCCAAACCCTCTTGCAGTTTTCAAATATCCCAAACATCCTAAATTCGACCCTTGGATTTTGGATTTTGGAGCCAAATTCTGGCTTTCTGCACGTATTCGCAGTTTGAAAAACGACTTTTTATACGGAAAATATGCCAATTACTAAAAGCGACGATAGATCACATTTTGCCCAAGCCCACTATTCAGTTTTCAAAAAATCCCAAGCATCCCAAATTCAACCCTTGAACCTTATTTTGGAGCCAAATTCTGGCTCTCTGTACATATTTGAAGGTTGAAATTACGACATTTTATACCGAAAATATGTCAATTACTGAAAGCAGCTATGGGTCACATTTCGCCCCCCCCCCCGACAGTTTTCAAAATATCCCAAACATCCCAAATTCGACGTTTGAGCCATATTTTGGAGCCAAGTTCTGGCTCTCTGCACGCATTCGCAGTTTGAAATTACGTCATTTTATACCGAAAATATGCCAATTACTGAGAGCGGGGATGGGTCATATTTTGCCCAAACCCCCTTGCAGTTTTCAAAATATCTCTAACATCCCAAATTCAACCCTTGAGCCAAATTTTGGAGTCAAGTTGCGGCTCTCTGCACATATTCGCAGTTTGAAATTACGACTTTTTGTACCAACAAATTTGGGATATTTAGGATAAAAAGTCGTAATTTCAAACTGCGAATACTTGCAGAGAGCCTGAATTTGGCTCCAAAATAATTCTCAATGGTCGAATTTTGGATGATTGGGATATTTTGAAAACTACAAGGAAGGGGTATGGGCAAAATGTGACCTATCGCTGCTCTCAGTAATTCACATAGTATCGGTTATCTTCTTGAGGTTATCTTGAGATGATTTCGGGGCTTTTTAGTGTCCCCGCGGCCCGGTCCTCGACCAGGCCTCTACCCCCAGGAAGCAGCCCGTGACAGCTGACTAACTCCCTGGTACCTATTTTACCCCTGTTACCTAGCAGTAAAATAGGTACCTGGAAGTTAGTCAGCTGTCACGGGCTGCTTCCTGGGGGTAGAGGCCTCGTCGAGGACCGGGCCACGGGGACACTAAAAGGCCCCGAAATCATCTCAAGATAACCTCAAGAATATACCCGATACTATGTGAATTACTAAGAGCGGCGATAGGTCACATTTTGCCCATACCCCTTCCTTGTAGTTTTCAAAATATCCCAATCATCCCAAATTCGACCATTGAGAATTATTTTGGAGCCAAATTCTGGCTCTCTGCAAGTATTCGCAGTTTGAAATTACGACTTTTTATCCTAAATATCCCAAATGTGTCGCTTGAAAATATGCCAATTACTGAAAGAAGCGATGGGTCACATTTTGCCCAAACCCCCCTGCAGTTTGCAAAATATCCCAAACATGCCAAATTCGACCTTTGAGCCATATTTTGGAGCCAAATTCTGGCTTTCTGCGCTTATTCGCTGTTTGAAATTACGATTTTTTATACTGAAAATATGCCAATTACTGAAAGCGGCGATGGATCACATTTTGCCCGAACCCTCCCTGCAGTTTTCAAAATATCCCAAACATCCCAAATTCAACGCTTTAGCCATAATTTGGAGCCAAATTCTGGCTCTCTGCACGTATTCGCAGTTTGAAATTACGACTTTTTATACCGAAAATATGCCAATTACTGAGAGCGGCGATGGATCACATTTTGCCCAAACTTTCCCTGCAGTATTCGAAATATCCCAAACATCCCAAATTCGACCCTTGAGAATTATTTTGGAGTTAAATTCTGGCCCGCTGAAAGTTTTCGCAGTTTGAAATTACGAATTTTTATACTGAAAACATGACAATTACTGAAAGCGGCGATGGATAACATTTTGCCTAAACTCTCCCTGCAGTTTTCAAAATAGCCAAAACATCCCCAATTCGACGCTTGAGCCATATTTTGGAGCCAAATTCGGGGTCTCTGCACGTGTTCGCAGTTTGAAATTATTTCATTTTATACCGAAAATATGCCAATTACTGAGTGCGGCGATGGATCACATTTTGCCCAGGCCATCCCTGCAGTTTTCAAAATATCCCAAACATCCCCAATTCGACCCTTGAGCCATATTTTGGAGCCAACGTTTGGCTTTTCTGCATGTATTCGCAGTTTGAAATAACGACTTTTCATACCGAAAATATGCCAATTACTGAAAGCGGCGATGGATAACATTTTACCCAAACCCTCCCTGCAGTTTTCAAAATATCCTAAACATCCCAAATTCGACGCTTGAGCCATATTTTGGAGCCAAATTCGGGCTCTCTGCACGTATTCGCAGTTTGAATATACGACTTTTTATACCGAAAATATGCCAATTACTGAAAGCGGCGATGGATCACATTTTGCCCAAACCCTCCCTGTAGTTTCCCAAATATCCTATACGTCACAAATTTGACCCTTGAGCCATATTTTGGAGCCAAATTTTGGCTTTCTGCATGTATTCGTTGTTTGAAATTACGACTTTTTATACCGAAAATATGCCAAATACTGAGAGCAGCGATGGATCACATTTTGACGAAACCCTCTCTGCAGTTTTCAAATTATCCCAAATATCCCAAATTCAACGTTTGGGCCATTTTTTGGAGCCAAAATCTAGCTCTCTGCACGTATACGCAGTTTGAAATTACTAATTTTTATACCAAAAATATGTCAATTACTGGGAGCAGCGATAGGTCACATTTTGCCCAAACCCCCCCCCCCCCCTGCAGTTTTCAAAATATTCCAAACATCCCAAAAATCGACGCTTGAGCCATATTTTGAAACCAAATTTGGGCTCTCTGCACGTATTCGCAGTTTGAAATTACGTCTTTTTATACCGGAAATATGCCATTTACTGAGAGCAGCGATGGATCATATTTTGCCCAAACCCTCCCTGTAGTTTTCAAAATATAGCAAACATCCCAAATGCGATGCTTGAGCCATATTTTGGAGCCAAATTCTGGCTCTCTGCATGTATTCCCAGTTTGAAATTACGAGATTTTATACCGAAAATATGCCAATTACTGAAACCAGCGATGGATCACATTTTGACGAAACCCTCTCTGCAGTTATCAAATTATCCCAAACATCCCAAATTCGACCCTTGAGTCATGTTTTGGAGCCAAATTCTGGCTCTCTGCACGTATTCGCAGTTTGAATTTACGACTTTTTATACCGAAAATATGCCAATTACTGAGAGCGGCGATGGATCAAATTGTGCCCCCAACCTTCCCTGTAATTTTCAAAATATCCCAAACATCCTAAATTTGAACCTTGAGAATTATTTTGGAGCTAAATTCTGACTCTCTGCACGTATTCGCAGTTTGAAATTACGACTCTTTATCCCAAACTTCCCAAATTTGACGCTTGAAAATATGCCAATTACTGAAAACAGCGATGGGTCTCATTTTGCTCAAATTCCCTGGCAGTTTGCAAAATATCCCAAACATCCCAAATTCGACCCTTGAGCCATATTTTGGAGCCAACGTTTGACTTTTCTGCATGTATTCGCAGTTTGAAATTACGATTTTTCATACCGAAAATATGCCAATTACTGAGAGCGGCGATGGATCTCATTTTGCCCAAACCCTCCTTGCAGTTTCCAAAATATCCCAAACATTCCCAATTCAACGCTTGAGAAATAATTTGGAGCCAAATTCTACTTCTCTGCACGTATTCGCAGTTTGAATTTACGACTTTTTATACCGAAAATATGCCAATTACTGAGAGCGGCGGTGGATCAAATTTTGCCCCAAACCTTCCCTGCAATTTTCAAAATATCCCAAACATCCCAAATTCGACCCTTGAGAATTATTTTGGAGCTAAATTCTGGCTCTCTGAACGTATTCGCTGTTTGAAATTACGACTTTTTATACCGAAAACATGACAATTACTGAAAACGGCGATGGAACACATTTTGGCCAAACCCTTCCTGCAGTTTTCAAAATATCCCAAACATACCAAATTCAACGCTTGAACCCTATTTAGGAGCCAAATTTGGGGTCTCTGCACGTGTTCGCAGTTTGAAATTATTTCATTTTATACCGAAAATATGCCAATTACTGAGTGCGGCGATGGACCACATTTGGCCCAGGCCCTCCCTTCAGTTTTCAAAATATCCCAAACATCCCCAATTCAACCCTTGAACCCTATTTAGGAGCCAAATTTTGGCTTTCTGCATGTATTCGCAGTTTGAAATTACGACTTTTCATACCGAAAATATGCCAATTACTGAAAGCGTCGATGGATCACATTTTGACGAAACCCTCTCTGCAGTTTCCAAAATATCCTAAACATCACAAATTCGACCCTTGAGCCATATTTTGGAGCCAAATTCTGGCTCTCTGCACGTATTCGCAGTTTGAAATTATGACTTTTTATCCCAAACTTCCCAAATTTGACGCTTGAAAATAAGCCAATTACTGAAAGCAGCGATGGGTCACATTTTGCCCAAACCCCCCGGCAGTTTGCAAAATATCCCAAAAATCCCAAATACTACGCTTGAGCCATATTTTGAAGCCAAATTCGGGCTCTCTGCACGTATTCACTGTTTGAAATTTCAAATTTTTATACCGAAAATATGCCAATTACTGAGAGCGGCGATGGGTCACATTTTGTCACCCCCCCCCCCCCGACCATCACGTTTCAAAATATCCCAAACATCCCAAATTCGTCCCTGGAGCCTTATTTTGGAGTCAAATTCTGGCTCTCTGCACGTATTCGCAGTTTGAAATTACGAATATTTATACTGAAAATATGCCAATTACTGAAAGTAGCGATGCGTCACATTTTGCCCAAACCCCCTTACAGTTTTCAAATATCCCAAACATCCTAAATTCGACCCTTGGATTTTGGATTTTGGAGCCAAATTCTGGCTCTCAGCACGTATTCGCAGTTTGAAATTATGACTTTTATACTGAAAATATGCCAATTACGGAAAGCGGCGATGGATCATATTATTCCCAAACCCTCCCTGCAGTTTTAAAAATATCCCAAACATCCCAAATTCGACCCTTGAGCCATATTTTCTAGCCGAATTCTGGCTTTCTGCACGTATTCGCAGTTTGAAAAACGAATTTTTATACCGAAAATATGTCAATTACTGAAAGCAGCGATGGGTCACAATTCGGCCAAACACCCCCCCCCCCCTGCAGTTTTCAAAAAATCCCAAACATCCCAAATTCGACGCTTGAGCCATATTTTGGAGCCAAATTCTGGCTTTCTGCGCTTATTCGCTGTTTGAAATTACGAATTTTTATACCGAAAACATGACAATTACTGAAAGCGGCGATGGATATCATTTTGCCCAAACCCTCCCTGCAGTTTTTAAAATATCCCAAACATCCCAAATTCGACGTTTGAGCCATATTTTCGAGCCAAATTCAGGCTCTCTGCACGTATTCGCAGTTTGAAATTACGACTTTTTATACCGAAAATATGCCTATTACTGAAAGCGGCGATGGATCACATTTTGCCCAAACCCTCCCTGCAGTTTCCAAAATATCCTAAACATCACAAATTCGACCCTTGAGCCATATTTTGGAGCCAAATTCTGGCTTTCTGCGCTTATTCGCTGTTTGAAATTACGACTTTTTATACCGAAAATATGCCAATTACTGAAAGCAGCAATGGATCACATTTTGACGAAACCCTCTCTGCAGTTTCCAAAATATCCTAAACATCACAAATACGACCCTTGAGCCATATTTTGGAGCCAAATTCTGGCTCTCTGCATGTATTCCCAGTTTGAAATTACGACTTTTATACCGAAAATATGCCAATTACTGAAACCTGCGATGGATCACTTTTTTTCCCAAACCCTCCCTCCTGTTTCCAAAATATCCCAAACATCCCAAATTCAACGCTTGAGCCACATTTTGGAGCCAAATTCTAGCTCTCTGCACGTATTCGCAGTTTGAAATTACAAGTTTTATACCGAAAATATGCCAATTACTGAGAGCGGCGATGGATCACATTTTGCCCAAACCTTCCCTGTAGTTTTCAAAATATCCCAAACTTCCCAAATTCGACCCTTGAGAATTATTTTGGAGCTAAATTCTGGCTCTCTTCAGCCTATGCATCCCTCTCTTGAGCCTCTGCATCCCTCTCTTAAGCCTCTGCATCACTCTCTTAAACCTCTGCATCCCTCTCTTGAGCCTCTACATCCCTCTCTTGAGACTCTACATCCCTCTCTTAAGCCTATGCATCACTCTGTTGAGCCTTTGCATCACTCTCTTGAGCCTCTGCATCCCTCTCTTAAGCCTCTGCAACACTCTCTTTAGCCTCTGCACCACACCCTTGAGCCTTTGCATCACTCTCTTGAGCCTCTGCTTCCCTCTTTTAAGCCTCTGCAACACTCTCTTCCGCCTCTACATCACTCTCTTAAGCCTCTGCATCCTTTTTTTTGAGCCTCTGCATCACTTTCTTAATCCTCTGCATCCCTTTCTTGAGCCTTTGCATTACTCTCTTGAACTCCTGCATCCCTCTCATGAGCCTCTGCATCCCTCTCCTGAGCCTTTGCATTACTCTCCTAAGCCTCTGCATCCCTTTTTTGTGCCTCTGCATCCCTCACTTGAGCCTCTGCATCCCTCTCTTGAGCCCCTGCACCCCTTTCTTGAGCCTCTGCACCCCTCGCTTGAGCCTCTGCATCCCTCTCTTAAGCCGCTGCATCACTCTCTTAAGCCTCTGCTTCACTCTCGTAAGCCTCTGAATCACTCTCTTGAGCCTCTGCGTCCCTCTCTTGAACTCCTGCATCCATCTCATGAGCCTCTGCATCCCTCTCTTGAGCCTTTGCATCACTCTCTTAAGCCTCTGCATCCCTCTCAAGAGCCTCTGCATTTCTCTCTTGTGCCTCTGCATCCCTCACTTGAGCCTCTGCTTCCCTCTCTTAAGCCTCTGCTTCACTCTCGTAAGCCTCTGAATCACTCGCTTGAGCCTCTGCATCCCTCTCTTAAGCCTCTGCATCACTCTCTTAAGCCTCTGCTTCACTCTCGTAAGCCTCTGAATCACTCTCTTGAGCCTCTGCATCCCTCTCTTGAACTCCTGCATCCCTCTCATGAGCCTCTGCATCCCTCTCTTGAGCCTTTGCATCACTCTCTTAAGCTTCTGCATCCCTCTCTTGAGCCTCTGCATCACTCTTAAGAGCCTCTGCATTCCTCTCTTGTGCCTCTGCATCCCTCACTTGAGCCTCTGCTTCCCTCTCTTGAGCCTCTGCATCCCTCTCTCAAGCCTCTGCCTCACTCTCTTGAGCCTCTGCATTACTCCCTTGAGCCTCTGCATCCCTCTCCTAATCCTCTGCCTCACTCTCTTAAGCCTCTGAATCACTCTCTTGAGGCCTCTGCATAACTCTCTCGAGTCTCTGCAAAACTCTCATGATTCTTTTCATCACTCTCGTAAGCCTCTGAATCACTCACTTCAACCTCTGCATCACTCTCTTAAGCCTCTGCTTCCCTCTCTTCGTCTTCTGCATCACTCTCTTGAGCCTCTGTATCATTCTCTTGAGCCTCTGCATCCCTCTCTTAAGCCGCTACATCATTCTCATTGAATTTGGGATGTTTGGGATATTTTGGAAACAGGAGGGAGGGTTTGGGAAAAAAAGTGATCCATCGCAGGTTTCAGTAATTGGCATATTTTCGGTATAAAAGTCGTAATTTCAAACTGGGAATACATGCAGAGAGCCAGAATTTGGCTCCAAAATATGGCTCAAGCGTCGCATTTGGGATGTTTGCTATATTTTGAAAACTACAGGGAGGGTTTGGGCAAAATATGATCCATCGCTGCTCTCAGTAAGTGGCATATTTCCGGTATAAAAAGTAGTAATTTCAAACTGCGAATACGTGCAGAGAGCCCAAATTGGGTTTCAAAATATGGCTCAAGCGTCGATTTTTGGGATGTTTGGGATATTTTGAAAACTGCAGGGGGGGGGGGGGGGGTTGGGCAAAATGTGACCTATCGCTGCTTTCAGTAATTGACATATTTTCTGTATAAAAAGTAGTAATTTCAAACTGCGTATACGTGCAGAGAGCTAGATTTTGGCTCCAAAATATGGCCCAAACGTTGAATTTGGGATATTTGGGATAATTTGAAAACTGCAGAGAGGGTTTCGTCAAAATGTGAAACATCGCTGCTCTCAGTAATTGGCATATTTTCGGTATAAAAAGTCGTAATTTCAAACAACGAATACATGCAGAAAGCCAAAATTTGGCTCCAATATATGGCTCAAGGGTCGAATTTGTGATGTTTAGGATATTTTGGAAACTGCAGGGAGGGTTTGGGCAAAATGTGATCCATCGCTGCTTTCAGTAATTGGCATATTTTCGGTATAAAAAAGTCGTAATTTCAAACTGCGAATACGTGCAGAGAGCCTGAATTTGGCTCGAAAAAATGGCTCAAACGTCGAATTTGGGATGTTTGGGATATTTTAAAAACTGCAGGGAGTTTTTGGGCTAAATGATATCCATCGCTGCTTTCAGTAATTGTCATGTTTTCGGTATAAAAAGTTGGAATTTCAAACAGCGAATAAACGCAGAAAGCAAGAATTTGGCTCCAAAATATAGCTCAAGCGTCGAATTTGGGATATTTTAAAAACTGCAGGGGGGGGGGGGGGGTTTGGGCAAAATGTGACCTATCGCTGCTTTCAGTAATTGACATATTTTCGGTATAAAAAGTAGTAATTTCAAACTGCGCATACGTGCAGAGAGCTAGAATTTGGCTCCAAAATATGGCCCAAACGTCGAATTTGGGATATTTGGGATAATTTGAAAACTGCAGAGAGGGTTTCGTCAAAATGTGAAACATCGCTGCTCTCAGTAATTGGCATATTTTCGGTATAAAAAGTCGTAATTTCAAACAACGAATACATGCAGAAAGCCAAAATTTGGCTCCAATATATGGCTCAAGGGTCGAATTTGTGATGTTTAGGATATTTTGGAAACTGCAGGGAGGGTTTGGGCAAAATGTGATCCATCGCCGCTTTCAGTAATTGGCATATTTTCGGTATAAAAAGTCGTTAATTCAAACTGCGAAAACGTGCAGAGAGCCTGAATTTGGCTCGAAAATATGGCTCAAACGTCGAATTTGGGATGTTTGGGATATTTTAAAAACTGCAGGGAGGGTTTGGGCAAAATGATATCCATCGCCGCTTTCAGTAATTGTCATGTTTTCGGTATAAAAAGTCGTAATTTCAAACAGCGAATAAGCTCAGAAAGCCAGAATTTGGCATCCAAAATATAGCTCAAGCGTTCCGAATTGGATATTTTTAAAAACTGCAGGGGGGGGGGGGGCGTTGGGCCAATTTGGGCAAAATGTGACTTATCGGCTGCTTTCAGTAATTGACCTATTTTTCGGTATAAAAAGTAAGTAATTTCAAACTGCGCATACGTTGCAGGAAGGGTAGGCATTTTGGCTCCAACAATATGGCCCCAAAACGTCCGAATTTGGTGATTTTATTTTGGGTAATTTGAAAACTGCAGAGAGGGTTTCGTGCAAAAATGTGATCAATCGCGCTTCAGTAATTGGCATATTTTCGGTATAAAAAGTCGTAATTTCAAACTGCGAATACGTGCAGAGAGCCCGAATTTGGCTCGAAAATATGGCTCAAACGTCGATTTTGGGATGTTTGGGATATTTTAAAAACTGCAGGGAGGGTTTGGGCAAAATGATATCCATCTCCGCTTTCAGTAATTGTCATGTTTTCGGTATAAAAATTCGTAATTTCAAACAGCGAATAAGCGCAGAAAGCCAGAATTTGGCTCCAAAATATGGCTCAAGCGTCGAATTTGGGATGTTTGGGATATTTTGAAAACTGCAGGGGGGGGGGGCTGGCCGAATTGTGACCCATCGCTGCTTTCAGTAATTGACATATTTTCGGTATAAAAAGTCGTTTTTCAAACTGCGAATACGTGCAGAAAGCCAGAATTCGGCTAGAAAATACGACTCAAGGGTCGAATTTGGGATGTTTGGGATATTTTTAAAACTGCAGGGAGGTTTGGGAATAATATGATCCATCGCCGCTTTCTCCGTAATTGGAATATTTTTCAGTATAAAAGTCATAATTTCAAAATGCGAATACGTGCAGAGAGCCAGAAATTTGGCTCCAAAAATCCATAATCCAAGGGTCGAATTTGAGGATGTTTGGGATATTTGAAAACTGCAAGGGGGTTTGGGCAAAAATGTGACGCATCGCTACTTTCAGTAATTGGCATATTTCAGTATAAAAATTTCGTAATTTCAAACTGCGAATACGTGCTGAGAGCTAGAATTTGGCTCCAAAATATGACCCAAACGTTCGAATTTGGGATATTTGGGATAATTTGAAACTGCAGAGAGGGTTTTCGTCAAAATGTGAAACATCGCTGCTCTCAGTAATTGGCATATTTTCGGATATAAAAAGTAGTAATTTCAAACAACGAATACATGCAGAAAAGCCAAAATTTGGCTCCAATATATGGCTCAAGGGTCGAATTTGTGATGTTTAGGATATTTTGGGAAACTGCAGGGAGGTTTGGGCAAAATGTGATCCATCGCCGCTTTCAGTAATTGGCATATTTTCGGTATAAAAAGTCGTAATTTCAAACTGCGAATACGTGCAGAGAGCCTGAATTTGGCTCGAAAATATGGTTCAAACGTCGAATTTGGGATGTTTGGGATATTTTAAAAACTGCAGGGAGGGTTTGGGCAAAATGATATCCATCGCCGCTTTCAGTAATTGTCATGTTTTCGGTATAAAAAGTCGTAATTTCAAACAGCGAATAAGCTCAGAAAGCCAGAATTTGGCTCCAAAATATAGCTCAAGCGTCGAATTTGGGATATTTTAAAAACTGCAGGGGGGGGGGGGTTGGGCAAAATGTGACTTATCGCTGCTTTCAGTAATTGACATATTTTCGGTATAAAAAGTAGTAATTTCAAACTGCGCATACGTGCAGAGAGCTAGAATTTGGCTCCAAAATATGGCCCAAACGTCGAATTTGGGATATTTGGGATAATTTGAAAACTGCAGAGAGGGTTTCGTCAAAATGTGATCAATCGCTGCTTACAGTAATTGGCATATTTTCGGTATAAAAAGTCGTAATTTCAAACTGCGAATACGTGCAGAGAGCCCGAATTTGGCTCGAAAATATGGCTCAAACGTCGATTTTGGGATGTTTGGGATATTTTAAAAACTGCAGGGAGGGTTTGGGCAAAATGATATCCATCGCCGCTTTCAGTAATTGTCATGTTTTCGGTATAAAAATTCGTAATTTCAAACAGCGAATAAGCGCAGAAAGCCAGAATTTGGCACCAAAATATGGCTCAAGCGTCGAATTTGGGATGTTTGGGATATTTTGAAAACTGCAGGGGGGGGGGGGGCCGGCCGAATTGTGACCCATTGCTGCTTTCAGTAATTGACATATTTTCGGTATAAAAAGTCGTTTTTCAAACTGCGAATACGTGCAGAAAGCCAGAATTCGGCTAGAAAATATGGCTCAAGGGTCGAATTTGGGATGTTTGGGATATTTTTAAAACTGCAGGGAGGGTTTTGGGAATAATATGATCCATCGCCCGCTTTCCGTAATTGGCATATTTTCAGTATAAAAGTCATAATTTCAAAATGCGAATACGTGCAGAGAGCCAGAATTTGGCTCCAAATTCCAAATCCAATAGTCGAATTTTGGATGTTTGGGATATTTGAAAACTGCAAGGGGGTTTGGGCAAATGTGACGCATCGCTACTTTCAGTAATTGGCATATTTTCAGTATAAAAATTCGTAATTTCAAACAGCGAATACGTTTAGAGAGCCAGAATTTAGCTCCAAAATAATTCTCAAGGGTCGAATTGGGATGTTTGGGATATATTTTGAAAACTGCAGGAAGGGTTTGGCCAAAATGTGTTCCCATCGCCGCTTTCAGTAATTGTCATGTTTTCGGTATAAAAAGTCGTAATTTCAAAACAGCGAATACGTTTAGAGAGCCAGAATTTAGCTCCAAAATAATTCTCAAGGGTCGAATTTGGGATGTTTGGGATATTTTGGAAAATTGCAGGGAAGGTTTGGGGCAAAAATTTGATCCACCGCCGCTCTCAGTAATTGGCATATTTTCGGTATAAAAAGTCGTAAATTCAAACTGCGAATACGTGCAGAGAAGTAGAATTTGGCTCCAAATTATTTCTCAAGCGTTGAATTGGGAATGTTTGGGATATTTTGGGAAACTGCAGGGAGGGTTTGGGCAAATTGAGATCCATCGCCCGCTTTCAGTAATTGCATATTTTCGGTATGAAAAGTTCGTAATTTCAAACTGCGAATACATGCAGAAAAGCCAAACGTTGGCTCCAAAATATGGCTCAAGGGTTCAAATTGGGGATGTTTGGGATATTTGAAAACTGCAGGAAGGGTTTGGGCAAAATGTGATCCATCGCCGTTTTCAGTAATTGTCATGTTTTCGGTATAAAAAGTCGTAATTTCAAACTGCGAATACTCGCAGAAAGCCTGATTTTGGCTCCAAAATATGGCTCAAAGGTCGAATTTGGGATGTTTGGGATATTTTGCAAACTGCCAGGGAGTTTGAGCAAATGAGACCCATCGCTGTTTTCAGTAATTGGCATATTTTCAAGCGTCAAATTTGGGAAGTTTGGATAAAGAGTCGTAATTTCAAACTGCGAATACGTGCAGAGAGTCAGAATTTAGCTCCAAAATAATTCTCAAGGTTCAAATTTAGGATGTTTGGGATATTTTGAAAATTGCAGGGAAGGTTGGGGGCACAATTTGATCCATCGCCGCTCTCAGAATTGGCATATTTTCGGTATAAAAAGTCGTAAATTCAAACTGCGAATACGTGCAGAGAGCCAGAATTTGGCTCCAAAACATGACTCAAGGGTCGAATTTGGGATGTTTGGGATAATTTGATAACTGCAGAGAGGGTTTCGTCAAAATGTGATCCATCGCTCGTTTCAGTAATTGGCATATTTTCGGTATAAAATCTCGTAATTTCAAACTGGGAATACATGCAGAGAGCCAGAATTTGGCTCCAAAATATGGCTCAAGCGTCGCATTTGGGATGTTTGCTATATTTTGAAAACTACAGGGAGGGTTTGGGCAAAATATGATCCATCGCTTCTCTCAGTAAATGGCATATTTCCGGTATAAAAAGACGTAATTTCAAACTGCGAATACGTGCAGAGAGCCCAAATTTGGTTTCAAAATATGGCTCAAGCGTCGATTTTTGGGATGTTTGGGATATTTTGAAAACTGCAGGGGGGGGGGCAAATGTGACCTATCGCTGCTCCCAGTAATTGACATACTTTTGGTATAAAAAGTAGTAATTCAAACTGCGTATACGTGCAGAGAGCTAGATTTTGGCTCCAAAAAATGGCAAAATGTGACCCATATATTTGGGCAAATGTGACCCATCGCATCTCTTAGTAATTAACATATTTTCGGTATAAAATGTCGTAATTTCAACCTGCGAATAAGTGCAGAGAGCCATAATTTGGTTCCAAAATATGGCTCATGGGTTCGAATTAGGGATGCTTGGGATATTTTGAAAACTGCAGGAAGGGTTTGGGAAACATGTGACCCATCGCCGCTCTCATTAATGACATATCTTCGGTGTATAAATTCGTAATTTCAAACTGCGAATATGTGCAGAGAGCCAGAATTTGGTTCCAAAATATGGCTCATGGGTCGAATTAGGGATGCTGGGATATTTTGAAAACTGCAGGAAAGGTTTGGGAAAAATGTGACCCATCGCCGCTCTCAGTAATTGACATATCTTCGGTGTATAAATTCGTAATTTCAAACTGCGAATATTTGCAGAGAGCCAGAATTTGGCTTCAAAATATGGCTCAAGCGTCGAATTTGGGATGTTTTGGATATTTTGAAAAATGCAGGGACGACTTTATGCAAAATGTGATCCATCGCCGCACTCAGTAATTGTTATATTTTCGGTATAAAATGTCGTAATTTCAAACTGCGAATACGTTCAGAGAGCCAGCATTTAGCTCCAAAATAATTCTCCATTGGTCGAATTTGGGATGTTTGGGATATATTGAAAACTGCAGGGGGGTTTGAGCAAATGTGACCAATCGTCGCAATCAGTATTTGGCATATTTTCGGTATAAAATGACGTAATTTCAAACTGCGAATACGTGCAGAGAGCGTGAATTTGGCTCCAAAATATGGCTCAAGCATAGAATTTGGGATGTTTGGGATATTTTGAAAACTTCAGGGGCGGCTTTATGCAAAATGGGATCCATCGCCGCACTCAGTAATTGGCATATTTTCGGTAGAAAATGAAATAATTTCAAACTGCTAATATGTGCAGAGAGCCCGAATTTGGCTCCAAAATATGGTTCAAGCGTCGAATTTGGGATATTTGAGATATATTGAAAACTGCAGGGAGGGTTTTGGCAAAATTTGATCCATTGCCGCTTTCAGTAATTGTCATGTTTTCATTATAAAATGTCGTAATTTCAAACAGCGAATACGTGCAGAGAGCCAGAATTTGGCTCAGGCTGAAGAGAATGATGCAGAGGCTTAAGAGAGGGATGAAGAAACTCAAAGAGTGATGCAGAGGCTCAAGACCGGGGATGCAGAGGCTTAAGAGAGGGATGCAGAGACTCAAAAGAATGATGCAGAGGCTCACGACAGGGATGGAGAGGCTTAAGTGAGTGATGCAAAGGCTCAAGAGAGGGATTCAGAGGCTCATGAGAGGGATGCAGAGGCTCAAGTGAGGGATTGAGAGGCTTAGGAAAATGATGCAGAGGCTCAAGAGAGGGATGCAGAGGCTCAAGAGAGTGATGCAGAGGCCCAAGAGAGTGATGCAGAGGCTCAAGAGAGTGATGCAGAGGCTAAGGAGAGTGATGCAGAGGCTTAAGAGAGTGATGCAGACGCTTAAGAGAGGGATGCAGAGGCTCCAAAAAGTGATACAGAGGCTCAAGAGAGTGATGAAGAGGCTTAGGAGAATGATGCAGAGGCTCAAGAGAGGGATGCAGAGGCTGAAGAGTATGATGCAGAGGCTAAAGTGAGTGATGCTGCGAATACATGCAGAGAGCCAGAATTTAGCTCCAAAATAATTCTCAAGGGTCGAATTTGGGATGTTTGGGATATTTTGAAAACTACATTGATGGTTTTGGCAAAATGTGATCCATCGCCGCTCTCAGTAATTACCATATTTTCCCTATAAAAACTCGTAATTTCAAACTGCGAATACGTGCAGAGAGCCAGAATTTGGCTCCAAAATATAGGTCATGGGTCGAATTTGGGATGTTTGGAATAATATGAAAATTGCAGGGGAGTTTGGGCAAAGTGTGACCCATCGTCGCAATCAGTAATTGGCATATTTTCGGTAGAAAATGAAATAATTTCAAACTGCGAATACGTGCAGAGAGCCCGAATTTGGCTCCAAAATATGGCTCAAGCGTCGAATTTGGAATGTTTGGGATATTTTGAAAACTGCAGGGAGGGTTTGGGCAAAATGTGATCCATCGCCGTTTTCAGTAATTGTCATGTTTTCGGTATAAAAAGTCGTAATTTCAAGCTGCGAATTCTCGCAGAAAGCCTGATTTTGGCTCCAAAATATGGCTCAAAGGTCGAATTTGGGATGTTTGGGATATTTTGCAAACTGCCAGGGAGTTTGAGCAAAATGAGACCCATCGCTGTTTTCAGTAATTGGCATATTTTCAAGCGTCAAATTTGGGAAGTTTGGGATAAAGAGTCGTAATTTCAAACTGCGAATACGTGCAGAGAGCCAGAATTTAGCTCCAAAATAATTCTCAAGGTTCAAATTTAGGATGTTTGGAATATTTTGAAAATTGCAGGGAAGGTTGGGGGCAAAATTTGATCCATCGCCGCTCTCAGTAATTGGCATATTTTCGGTATAAAAAGTCGTAAACTGAAACTGCGAATACGTGCAGAGAGCCAGAATTTGACTCCAAAACATGACTCAAGGGTCGAATTTGGGATGTTTGGGATAATTTGATAACTGCAGAGAGGGTTTCGTCAAAATGTGATCCATCGCTGCTTTCAGTAATTGGCATATTTTCGGTATAAAAAGTCGTAATTTCAAACAACGAATACATGCAGAAAGCCAAAATTTGGCTCCAAAATATGGCTCAAGGGTCAAACTTGGGATGTTTGGGATATTTGAAAACAGCAGGGATGGCTTGAGCAAAATGTGATCCATCGCTGCACTCAGTAATTGGCATATTTTCGGTATAAAATGTCATATTTTCAAACTGCTAATACGTGCAGAGAGCCCGAATTTTGCTCCAAATTATGACTCAAGCGTCGAATTTGGGATGTTTGGGATATATTTAAAACTGCAGGGAGGGTTTGGGCAAAATGTGATCCATTGCCGCTTTCAGTAATTGTCATGTTTTCGTTATAAAATGTCATAATTTCAAACAGCGTATACGTGCAGAGTGCCAGAATTTGGCTCCAAAATATAGCTCATGGGTCGAATTTGGGATGTTTGGTATATTTTGCAAACTGCCGGGGGGTTTGGGCAAAATGTGACCCATCGCTGCTTTCAGTAATTAGCTAATTTTCAAGCGTCAAATTTGGGATGTTTGGGATAAAAAGTCATAATTTCAAACTGCAAATACATGCAGAGAGCCAGAATTTAGCTCCAAAATAATTCTCAAGGGTCGAATTTGGGAAGTTTGGTATATTTTGAAAACTACAGGGAAGGTTTGGGCAAAATGTGATCCATCGCCGCTCTCAGTAATTGGCATATTTTCGGTATAAATCTTTGTAATTTCAAACTGCGAATACGTGCAGAGAGCTAGAATTTGGCTCCAAAATATGGCTCAAGCGTTGAATTTGGAATGTTTGGGATATTTTGGAAACAGGAGGGAGGGTTTGGGAAAAAAAGTGATCCATCGCAGGTTTCAGTAATTGGCATATTTTCGGTATAAAAGTCGTAATTTCAAACTGGGAATACATGCAGAGAGCCAGAATTTGGCTCCAAAATATGGCTCAAGGATCGAATTTGTGATTTTTAGGATATTTTGGAATCTGCAGAGAGGGTTTCGTCAAAATGTGATCCATCGCTGCTTTCAGTAATTGGCATATTTTCGGTATAAAAAGTCGTAATTTCAAACAACGAATACATGCAGAAAGCCAAAATTTGGCTGCAAAATATGGCTCAAGGGTCGAATTTGTGATGTTTAGGATATTTTGGAAACTGCAGGGAGGGTTTGGGCAAAATGTGATCCATTGCCGCTTTCAGCAATTGGCATATTTTCGGTATAAAAAGTCGTAATTTCAAACTGCGAATACGTTCAGAGAGCCCGAATTTGGCTCGAAAATATGGCTCAAACGTCGAATTTGGGATGTTTGGGATATTTTGAAAACTGCAGGGAGGGTTTGGGCAAAATGATATCCATCGCCGCTTTCAGTAATTGTCATGTTTTCGGTATAAAAATTCGTAATTTCAAACAGCGAATAAGCGCAGAAAGCCAGAATTTGGCTCCAAAATATGGCTCAAGCGTCGAATTTGCCATGTTTGGGATATTTTGAAAACTGCAGGGGGGGGGGGTGTTTGGCCGAATTGTGACCCATCGCTGCTTTCAGTAATTGACATATTTTCGGTATAAAAAGTCGTTTTTCAAACTGCGAATACGTGCAGAAAGCCAGAATTCGGCTAGAAAATATGGCTCAAGGGTCGAATTTGGGATGTTTGGGATATTTTTAAAACTGCAGGGAGGGTTTGGGAATAATGTGATCCTTCGCCGCTTTCCGTAATTGGCATATTTTCAGTATAAAAGTCATAATTTCAAACTGCGAATACGTGCAGAGAGCCAGAATTTGGCTCCAAAATCCAAAATCCAAAATCCAAGGGTCGAATTTAGGATGTTTGGGATATTTGAAAACTGCAAGGGGGTTTGGGCAAAATGTGACGCATCGCTACTTTCAGTAATTGGCATATTTTCAGTATAAATATTCGTAATTTCAAACTGCGAATACGTGCAGAGAGCGAGAATTTGACTCCAAAATAAGGCTCCAGGGACGAATTTGGGATGTTTGGGATATTTTGAAACGTGCAGGTCGGGGGGGGGGGGGTTGGACAAAATGTGACCCATCGCCGCTCTCAGTAGTTGGCATATTTTCGGTATAAAAATTCGAAATTTCAAACAGTGAATACGTGCAGAGAGCCCGAATTTGGCTTCAAAATATGGCTCAAGCGTAGTATTTGGGATTTTTGGGATATTTTGCAAACTGCCGGGGGGTTTGGGCAAAATGTGACCCATCGCTGCTTTCAGTAATTGGCTTATTTTCAAGCGTCAAATTTGGGAAGTTTGGGATAAAAAGTCATAATTTCAAACTGCGAATACGTGCAGAGAGCCAGAATTTAGCTCCAAAATAATTCTCAAGGTTCAAATTTAGGATGTTTGGGATATTTTGAAAATTGCAGGGAAGGTTTGGGGCAAAATTTGATCCACCGCCGCTCTCAGTAATTGGCATATTTTCGGTATAAAAAGTCGTAAATTCAAACTGCGAAAACGTGCAGAGAGCTAGAATTTGGTTCCAAAATATGGCTCAAGCGTTGAATTTTGGATGTTTGGGATATTTTGGAAACTACAGGGAGGGTTTGGGCAAAATGTGATCCATCGACGCTTTCAGTAATTGGCATATTTTCGGTATGAAAAGTCGTCATTTCAAACTGCGAATACATGCAGAAAGCCAAAATTTGGCTCCTAAATAGGGCTCAAGGGTTGAATTGGGGATGTTTGGGATATTTTAAAAAACTGCAGGGAGGGTTTGGGCAAAATGTGATCCATCGCCGCTTTCAGTAATTGTCATGTTTTCGGTATAAAAAGTCGTAATTTCAAACAGCGAATACGTTCAGAGAGCCAGAATTTAGCTCCAAAATAATTCTCAAGGGTCGAATTTGGGATGTTTGGGATATTTTGAAAATTGCAGGGAAGGTTTGAGGCAAAATTTGATCCACCGCCGCACTCAGTAATTGGCATATTTTCGGTATAAAAAGTCGTAAATTCAAACTGCGAATACGTGCAGAGAAGTAGAATTTGGCTCCAAATTATTTCTCAAGCGTTGAATTGGGAATGTTTGGGATATTTTGGAAACTGCAGGGAGGGTTTGGGCAAAATGAGATCCATCGCCGCTTTCAGTAATTGGCATATTTTCGGTATGAAAAGTCGTAATTTCAAACTGCGAATACATGCAGAAAAGCCAAACGTTTGCTCCAAAATATGGCTCAAGGGTCAAATTGGGGATGTTTGGGATATTTTGAAAACTGCAGAGAGGGTTTTGGCAAAATGTGATCCATCGCCGTTTTCAGTAATTGTCATGTTTTCGGTATAAAAAGTCGTAATTTCAAACTGCGAATACTCGCAGAAAGCCTGATTTTGGCTCCAAAATATGGCTCAAAGGTCGAATTTGGGATGTTTGGGATATTTTGCAAACTGCCAGGGAGTTTGAGCAAAATGAGACCCATCGCTGTTTTCAGTAATTGGCATATTTTCAAGCGTCAAATTTGGGAAGTTTGGGATAAAGAGTCGTAATTTCAAACTGCGAATACGTGCAGAGAGTCAGAATTTAGCTCCAAAATAATTCTCAAGGTTCAAATTTAGGATGTTTGGGATATTTGAAAATTGCAGGGAAGGTTGGGGGCACAATTTGATCCATCGCCGCTCTCAGTAATTGGCATATTTTCGGTATAAAAAGTCGTAAATTCAAACTGCGAATACGTGCAGAGAGCCAGAATTTGGCTCCAAAACATGACTCAAGGGTCGAATTTGGGATGTTTGGTATAATTTGATAACTGCAGAGAGGGTTTCGTCAAAATGTGATCCATCACTGGTTTCAGTAATTGGCATATTTTCGGTATAAAATCTCGTAATTTCAAACTGGGAATACATGTAGAGAGCCAGAATTTGGCTCCAAAATATGGCTCAAGCGTCGCATTTGGGATGTTTGCTATATTTTGAAAACTACAGGGAGGGTTTGGGCAAAATATGATCCATCGCTGCTCTCAGTAAATGGCATATTTCCGGTATAAAAAGACGTAATTTCAAACTGCGAATACGTGCAGAGAGCCCAAATTTGGTTTCAAAATATGGCTCAAGCGTCGATTTTTGGAATGTTTGGGATATTTTGAAAACTGCAGGGGGGGGGGGGTTTGGGCAAAATGTGACCTATCGCTGCTCCCAGTAATTGACATATTTTTGGTATAAAAAGTAGTAATTTCAAACTGCGTATACGTGCAGAGAGCTAGATTTTGGCTCCAAAAAATGGCCCAAACGTTGAATTTGGGATATTTGGGATAATTTGAAAACTGCAGAGAGGGTTTCGTCAAAATGTGATCCATCGCTGCTCTCAGTATTTGGCATATTTTCGGTATAAAAAGTCGTAATTTCAAACAACGAATACATGCAGAAAGCCAAAATTTGGCTCCAAAATATGGCTCAAGGGTCAAATTTGTGATGTTTAGGATATTTTGGAAACTGCAGGGAGGGTTTGGGCAAAATGTGATCCATCGCCGCTTTCAGTAATTGGCATATTTTCGGTATAAAAAGTCGTAATTTCAAACTGCGAATACGTGCAGAGAGCCCGAATTTTGCTCGAAAATATGGCTCAAACGTCGAATTTGGAATGTTTGGGATATTTTAAAAACTGCAGGGAGGGTTTGGGCAAAATGATATCCATCACCGCTTTCAGTAATTGTCATGTTTTCGGTATAAAAAGTCGTAATTTCAAACAGCGAATAAGCGCAGAAAGCCAGAATTTGGCTCCAAAATATAGCTCAAGCCTCGAATTTGGGATGTTTGGAATATTTTGAAAACTGCAGGCGGGGGGGGGGGGGGGGTTTGGGCAAAATGTGACCTATCGCTGCTCTCAGTAATTGACATATTTTCGGTATAAAAAGTAGTAATTTCAAACTGCGTATACGTGCAGAGAGCTAGAATTTGGTTCCAAAATATGGTCCAAACGTTGAATTTGGGATATTTGGGATAATTTGAAAACTGTAGAAAGGGTTTCGTCAAAATGTGATCCATCGCTGCTTTCAGTAATTGGCATATTTTCGGTATAAAAAGTCGTAATTTCAAACAACGAATACATGCAGAAAGCCAAAATTTGGCTCCAAAATATGGCTCAAGATTCGAATTTGTGATGTTTACGATATTTTGGAAACTGCAGGGAGGGTTTGGGCAAAATGTGATCCATTGCCGCTTTCAGTAATTGGCATATTTTTGGTATAAAAAGTCGTAATTTCAAACAGCGAATTCGTTCAGAGAGCCAGAATTTAGCTCCAAAATAATTCTCAAGGGTCAAATTTGGGATGTTTGGGATATTTTGAAAACTGCAGGGAAGGTTTGGGAAAAATGTGATCCATCGCCGCTCTCATTAATTGGCATATTTTCGGTATAAAAAGTCGTATATTCAAACTGCGAAAACGAGCAGAGAGCCCGAATTTGGCTCCAAAATATGGCTCAAGCGTCGAATTTGGGATGTTTAGAATATTTTGAAAACTGCAGGGAGGGTTTGGGTAAAATGTTATCCATCGCCGCTTTCAGTAATTGGCATATTTTCGGTATGAAAAGTCGTTATTTCAAACTGCGAATACATGCAGAAAAGCCAAACGTTGGCTCCAAAATATGGCTCAAGGGTCGAATTGGGGATGTTTGGGATATTTTGAAAACTGCTGGGATGGCCTGGGCAAAATGTGATCCATCGCCGCACTCAGTAATTGGCATATTTTCGGTATAAAATGAAATAATTTCAAACTGCGAACACGTGCAGAGACCCCGAATTTGGCTCCAATATATGGCTCAAGCGTCGAATTAGGGATGTTTTGGCTTTTTTGAAAACTGCAGGGAGGGTTTAGGCAAAATGTTATCCATCGCCGCTTTCAGTAATTGTCATGTTTTCGTTATAAAAATTCGTAATTTCAAACTGCGAAAACATTCAGCGGGCCAGAATTTAACTCCAAAATAATTCTCAAGGGTCGAATTTGGGATGTTTGGGATATTTCGAATACTACAGGGAAAGTTTGGGCTAAATGTGATCCATCGCCGCTCTCAGTAATTGGCATATTTTCGGTATAAAATTCGTAATTTCTAACTGCGAATACGTGCAGAGAGCCAGAATTTGGCTCCAAATTATGGCTAAAGCGTTGAATTTGGGATGTTTGGGATATTTTGAAAACTGCAGGGAGGGTTCGGGCAAAATGTGATCCATCGCCGCTTTCAGTAATTGGCATATTTTCAGTATAAAAAATCGTAATTTCAAACAGCGAATAAGCGCAGAAAGCCAGAATTTGGCTCCAAAATATGGGTCAAAGGTCGAATTTGGCATGTTTGGGATATTTTTGGGGTTTGGGCAAAATGTGACCCATCGCTTCTTTCAGTAATTGGCATATTTTCAAGCGACAAATTTGGGATATTTAGGATAAAAAGTCGTAATTTCAAACTGCGAATACTTGCAGAGAGCCAGAATTTGGCTCCAAAATAATTCTCAATGGTCGAATTTGGGATGATTGGGATATTTTGAAAACTACAAGGAACGGGTATGGGCAATATGTGACCTATCGCCTCTCTCAGTAATTCACATAGTATCGGGTATATTCTTGAGGTTATCTTGAGATGATTTCGGGGCTTTCTAGTGTCCCCGCGGCCCGGTCCTCGACCAGGCCTCCACCCCCAGGAAGCAGCCCGTGACAGCTGACTAACTCTTAGGTACCTATTTTACTGCTAGGTAACAGGGGTAAAATAGGTACCTGGGAGTTAGTCAGCTGTCACGGGCTGTTTCGTGGTGGTGGAGGCCTGGTCGAGGACCGGGCCGCGGGGACACTAAAAAGCCCCGAAATCATCTCAAGATAACCTCAAGAAGATAACCGATACTATGTGAATTACTGAGAGCGGCGATAGGTCACATTTTGCCCATACCCCTTCCTTGTAGTTTTCAAAATATCCCAATCATCCCAAATTCGTCCATTGAGAATTATTTTGGAGCCAAATTCAGGCTCTCTGCAAGTATTCGCAGTTTGAAATTACGACTTTTTATCCTAAATATCCCAAATTTGTCGGTACAAAAAGTCGTAATTTCAAACTGCGAATATGTCCAGAGAGCCGCAGTTTGACTCCAAAATTTGGCTCAAGGGTTGAATTTGGGATGTTAGGGATATTTTGAAAACTGCAAGGGGGTTTGGGCAAAATGTGACCCATCCCCGCTCTCAGTAATTGGCATATTTTCGGTATAAAATGACGTAATTTCAAACTGCGAATGCGTGCAGAGAGCCAGAACTTGGCTCCAAAATATGGCTCAAACGTCGAATTTGGGATGTTTGGGATATTTTGAAAACTGCCGGGTGGGGGGGGGGGCGAAATGTGACCCATAGCTGCTTTCAGTAATTGGCATATTTTCAGTATAAAAAGTCGTAATTTCAAACTGCGAATACGTGCAGAGAGCCAGAATTTGACTCCAAAATAAGGCTCCAGGGTTCAATTTGGGATGTTTTGGATGGTTTGAAACGTGTAGGGGGGGGGGGGGTCTTTGGGCAAAATGTGACCCATCGCGTCTTTTAGTAATTAACATATTTTCGGTATAAAATGTCGTAATAAAATGTCAAAATATTGCTGAATTCGATGATTTTTAGTACGAAACATAATGCAAGAAAACTTGCTTAAAATGCAATATTATGCGAAAATCTGAGATTTTAAGGCCAAATCAAATATCGTGATACTACATGAAATAGTATCGAAATATTGGTAAAAATGAATTTATTTACGTAGTATCAAACTACATGAAAAACGTGAAAAAGTCATTATTATGCCAAATTTGAGGATTTTAACTTCGAATCATAAAGCGACGTTTCGTATTTTTTAGACCCTAGAAAAGACGTATAAAGATGTTGCTGCCAATACAAATGATAAAAATCAATGTGTCTTCATTAAAATTAACTAAAATGTTCCTGATTTTCGGTTTATATTACCGATGGAAGATGTACACGTAAAACCGTTCTACTCCGGCAGAAACGTCGATATATGCAATGCAGAGGCTTAAGAGAGTGAATATGCAATAAAAACAGAACTTCTCCCCTTTCCAATATCTTACTCAGTATTTTAACGAGAAACAAATAGTTGATTGAAAATTAAGTGTTTAAGGTTAATTTCTAATCAATTATGTGTTTGCATAATTTTTATCGTATTTTTAATGAATTAAGAGCAATAAACTGAAAGTTCACAAAAACGTGGAAAAACAGCAAAATATTGCCTAATTCGATGATATTTTGTTTATATCACATAAAGGAAAAGGGGATGATAAACGTCAAAATATTGCTGAATTCGATGATTTTTAGTACGAAGCAAAATGCAAGAAAACTTGCTTAAAATGCAATTTTATGCGAAAATCTGAGATTTGAAGGCCAAATCACATATCGTGATACTACATGAAATAGTATCGAAATATTGGTAAAAATGAATATATATACGTAATATCAAACTACATGAAAAACGTGAAAAAAGTCATTATTATACCAAATTTGAGGATTTTAACTTCGAATCATAGAGCGACGTTTCGTATTTTTTAGACCCTAGAAAAGACGTGTAAAGATGTTGCTTCCAATACAAATGATAAAAATCAATGTGTTTTCATTAGAATTAACTAAAATGTTCCTGATTTTCCGTTTATATTACCGATGGAAGATGTACACGTAAAACCGCTCTAATCCGGCCGAAACGTCGATATATGCAATATAAACAGAACTTCTCCCCTTTTCAAAATCTTACTCAGTATTTTAACGAGAAACAAATAGATGATTGAAAATGAAGTATTTAAGGTTATTTTATGATCAATTATGTGTTTGCATAATTTTTATCGTATATTTAATAAATTAATAACAATAAACTGAAAATTCGCAAAAACGTGGAAAAATGGCAAAATATTGCCTAATTCGATGATATTTTGTTTAAATCACATAAAGGAAAAGGGGATGATAAAGGTCAGAATATTGCTAAATTCGATGATTTTTAGTACAAAAGAAAATGCAAGAAAACTTGCTTAAAAATGCAAAATTTGAAAATTCTGAGATTTGAAGGCCAAATCACATATCGTGAGAAAACATGAAGTAGTATCGAAATATTGGTAAAAACGAATATATATACGTAAAATCAAACTACATGAATAACGTGAAAAAAGTCACTATATTACCATATTTGAGGATTTTAACTTCAAATCATAGAGCGAGGTTTCGTATTATTTAGATCCAAGAAAAGACATATGACAATGTTGTTTGAAATTCAAATGATAAAAATCAATGTGTTTTCATTAGAATTAACTAAAATGTTCCTGATTTTCCGTTTATATTACCGATGGAAGATGTACACGTAAAACCGCTCTAATCAGGCTGAAACGTCGATATATGCAATAAAAACAGAACTTCTCCCCTTTCCAATATCTTACTCAGTATTTTAACGAGAAACAAATAGTTGATTGAAAATTAAGTGTTTAAGGTTAATTTCTAATCAATTATGTGTTTGCATAATTTTTATCGTATTTTTAATGAATTAGGAGCAATAAACTGAAAGTTCACAAAAACGTGGAAAAACAGCAAAATATTGCCTAATTCGATGATATTTTGTTTATATCACATAAAGGAAAAGGGGATGATAAACGTCAAAATATTGCTGAATTCGATGATTTTTAGTACGAAGCAAAATGCAAGAAAACTTGCTTAAAATGCAATTTTATGCGAAAATCTGAGATTTGAAGGCCAAATTACATATCGTGATACTACATGAAATAGTATCGAAATATTGGTAATAATGAATATATATACGTAATATCAAACTACATGAAAAACGTGAAAAAAGTCATTATTATACCAAATTTGAGGATTTTAACTTCGAATCATAGAGCGACGTTTCGTATTTTTTAGACCCTAGAAAAGACGTATAAAGATGTTGCTTCCAATACAAATGATAAAAATCAATGTGTTTTCATTAGAATTAACTAAAATGTTCCTGATTTTCCGTTTATATTACCGATGGAAGATGTACACGTAAAACCGCTCTAATCCGGCTGAAACGTCGATATATGCAATAAAAACAGAACTTCTCCCCTTTTCAAAATCTTACTCAGTATTTTAACGAGAAACAAATAGATGATTGAAAATGAAGTATTTAAGGTTATTTTATGATCAATTATGTGTTTGCATAATTTTTATCGTATATTTAATAAATTAATAACAATAAACTGAAAATTCGCAAAAACGTGGAAAAACGGCAAAATATTGCCTAATTCGATGATATTTTGTTTAAATCACATAAAGGAAAAGGGGATGATAAAGGTCAAAATATTGCTAAATTCGATGATTTTTAGTACAAAAGAAAATGCAAGAAAACTTGCTTAAAAATGCAAAATTTGAAAATTATGAGATTTGAAGGCCAAATCACATATCGTGAGAAAACATGAAGTAGTATCGAAATATTGGTAAAAACGAATATATATACGTAAAATCAAACTACATGAATAACGTGAAAAAAGTCACTATATTACCATATTTGAGGATTTTAACTTCAAATCATAGAGCGAGGTTTCGTATTATTTAGATCCAAGAAAAGACATATGACAATGTTGTTTGAAATTCAAATGATAAAAATCAATGTGTTTTCATTAGAATTAACTAAAATGTTCCTGATTTTCCGTTTATATTACCGATGGAAGATGTACACGTAAAACCGCTCTAATCCGGCTGAAACGTCGATATATGCAATAAAAACAGAACTTCTCCCCGTTTGAATATCTTACTCAGTATTTTAACGAGAAACAAATAGATGATTGAAAATGAAGTATTTAAGGTTATTTTCTGATCAATTATGTGTTTGCATAATTTTTATCGTATATTTAATGAATTAATAACAATAACCTGAAAATTCACAAGAACGTGGAAAAACGGCAAAATATTGCCTAATTCGATGATATTTTGTTTAAATCACATAAAGGAAAAGGGGATGATAAAGGTCAAAATATTGCTAAATTCGATGATTTTTAGTACAAAAGAAAATGCAAGAAAACTTGCTTAAAAATGCAAAATTTGAAAATTCTGAGATTTGAAGGCCAAATCACATATCGTGAGAAAACATGAAGTAGTATCGAAATATTGGTAAAAACGAATATATATACGGAAAATCAAACTACATGAATAACGTGAAAAAAGTCACTATATTACCATATTTGAGGATTTTAACTTCAAATCATAGAGCGAGGTTTCGAGGCTTGGATTCGAGCGAGGCTTGAATTTAGATCCAAGAAAAGACATATGACAATGTTGTTTCAAATACAAATGATAAAAATCAATCTGTTTTCATTAGAATTAACAAAAATGTTCCTGATTTTCCGTTTATATTTCCGATGGAAGATCTACACGTAAACCCGCTCTAATCCGGCTGAAACTTCGATATATGCAATAAAAACAGAACTTCTCCCCTTTCCAATATCTTACCCAGAATTTTAACGAGATACAAATAGTTGATTGAAAATAAAGAGTTTAAGGTTAATTTCTAATCAATTATGTGTTTGCATCATTTTAATCGTATGTTTAATGAATTAATAGCAATAAACTGAAAATTCACAAAAACGTGGAAAAACAGCAAAATATTGCCTAATTCGATGATATTTTGTTTATATCACATAAAGGAAAAGGGGATGATAAACGTCAAAATATTGCTGAATTCGATGATTTTTACTACATGAATAACGTGAAAAAAGTCACTATATTACTATATTTGAGGATTTTAACTTCAAATCATAGAGCGAGGTTTCGTATTATTTAGAAGAAAAGACATATGACAATGTTGTTTCAAATACAAATGATAAAAAATCAATGTGTTTTCATTAGAATTAACTAAAATGTTCCTGATTTTCCGTTTATATTACCGATGGAAGATGTACACGTAAAACCGCTTTAATCCGGCTGAAACGTCGATATATGCAATAACAACAGAACTTCTCCCCTTTCCGATATCTTACTCAGTGTTTTAACGAGAAACAAATAGTTGATTGAAAATGAAGTGTTTAAGGTTAATTTCTAATCAATTATGTGTTTGCATCATTTTTATCGTATTTTTAATTAATTAAGAGCAATAAACTGAAAGTTCACAAAAACGTGGAAAAACAGCAAAATATTGCCTAATTCGATGATATTTTGTTTATATCACATAAAGGAAAAGGGGATGATAAACGTCAAAATATTGCTGAATTCGATGATTTTTAGTACGAAACAAAATGCAAGAAAACTTGCTTAAAATGCAATTTTATGCGAAAATCTGAGATTTGAAGGCCAAATCACATATTGTGATACTACATGAAATAGTATCGAAATATTGGTAAAAATGAATATATATACGTAATATCAAACTACATGAAAAACGTGAAAAAAGTCATTATTATACCAAATTTGAGGATTTTAACTTCGAATCATAGAGCGACGTTTCGTATTTTTTAGACCCTAGAAAAGACGTATAAAGATGTTGCTTCCAATACAAATGATAAAAATCAATGTGTTTTCATTAGAATTAACTAAAATGTTCCTGAGTATCCGTTTATATTACCGATAGAAGATGTACACGTAAAACGGCTCTAATCCGGCTGAATCGTCGATATATGTAATAAAAACAGAACTTCTCCCCTTTCCAATATCTTACTCAGTATTTTAACGAGAAACAAATAGATGATTGAAAATGAAGTATTTAAGGTTTTTTCTGATCAATTATGTGTTTGCATAATTTTTATCGTATATTTAATGAATTAATAACAATAAACTGAAAATTCGCAAAAACGTGGAAAAACGGCAAAATATTGCCTAATTCGATGATATTTTGTTTAAATCACATAAAGGAAAAGGGGATGATAAAGGTCAAAATATTGCTAAATTCGATGATTTATAGTACAAAAGAAAATGCAAGAAAACTTACTTAAAAATGCAAAATTTGAAAATTCTGAGATTTGAAGGCCAAATCACATATCGTGAGAAAACATGAAGTAGTATCGAAATATTGGTAAAAACGAATATATATACGGAAAATCAAACTACATGAATAACGTGAAAAAAGTCACTATATTACCATATTTGAGGATTTTAACTTCAAATCATAGAGCGAGGTTTCGAGGCTTGGATTCGAGCGAGGCTTGAATTTAGATCCAAGAAAAGACATATGACAATGTTGTTTCAAATACAAATGATAAAAATCAATCTGTTTTCATTAGAATTAACTAAAATGTTCCTGATTTTCAGTTTATATTTCCGATGGAAGATCTACACGTAAACCCGCTCTAATCCGGCTGAAACTTCGATATATGCAATAAAAACAGAACTTCTCCCCTTTCCAATATCTTACTCAGAATTTTAACGAGAAACAAATAGTTGATTGAAAATAAAGTGTTTAAGGTTAATTTATAATCAATTATGTGTTTGCATCATTTTCATCGTATGTTTAATGAATTAATAGCAATAAACTGAAAATTCACAAAAACGTGGAAAAACAGCAAAATATTGCCTAATTCGATGATATTTTGTTTATATCACATAAAGGAAAAGGGGATGATAAACGTCAAAATATTGCTGAATTCGATGATTTTTACTACATGAATAACGTGAAAAAAGTCACTATATTACCATATTTGAGGATTTTAACTTCAAATCATAGAGCGAGGTTTCGTATTATTTAGATCCAAGAAAAGACATATGACAATGTTGTTTCAAATACAAATGATAAAAAATCAATGTGTTTTCATTAGAATTAACTAAAATGTTCCTGATTTTCCGTTTATATTACCGATGGAAGATGTACACGTAAAACCGCTTTAATCCGGCTGAAACGTCGATATATGGAATAAAAACAGAACTTCTCCCCTTTCCAATATCTTACTCAGTGTTTTAACGAGAAAAAAATAGTTGATTGAAAATGAAGTGTTTAAGGTTAATATTTTGCTGTTTTTCCACGTTTTTGTGAACTTTCAGTTTATTGCTCTTAATTCATTAAAAATACGATAAAAATTTTGCAAACACATAATTGATTAGAAAATAACCTTAAACACTTAATTTTCAATCAACTATTTGTTTCTCGTTAAAATACTGAGTAAGATATTGGAAAGGGGAGAAGTTCTGTTTTTATTGCATATATCGACGTTTCAGCCGGATGAGAGCCGTTTTACGTGTACATCTTCCATCGGTAATATAAACGGAAAATAAGGAACATTTTAGTTAATTCTAATGAAAACACATTGATTTTTATCATTTGTATTTGAAACAACATTGTCATATGTCTTTTCTTGGATCTAAATAATACGAAACCTCGCTCTATGATTTGAAGGTAAATTCCTCAAATATGGTAATATAGTGACTTTTTTCACGTTATTCATGTAGTTTGATTTTACGTATATATATTCGTTTTTACCAATATTTCTATACTACTTCATGTTTTCTCACGATATGTGATTTGGCCTTCAAATCTCAAAATTTCGCAAATTTTGCATTTTTAAGCAAGTTTTCTTGCATTTTCTTTTGTACTAAAAATCATCGAATTTAGCAATATTTTGACCTTTATCATCCCCTTTTTCTTTATGTGATTTAAACAAAATATCATTGAATTAGGCAATATTTTGCCGTTTTTTCACGTTTTTGTGAACTTTCAGTTTATTGCTATTAATTCATTAAATATACGATAAAAATGATGCAAACACATAATTGATTAGAAATTAACCTTAAACACTTCATTTTCAATCAACTATTTGTTTCTCGTTAAAATACTGAGTAAGATATTGAAAAGGGGAAAAGTTCTGTTTTTATTGCATATATCGACGTTTCAGCCGGATTAGAGCCGTTTTACGTGTACATCTTCCATCGGTAATATAAACGGAAAATCAGGAATATTTTAGTTAATTCTAATGAAAACACATTGATTTTTATCATTTGTATTGGAAGCAACATCATTATACGTCTTTTCTAGGGTTTAAAAAATACGAAACGTCGCTCTATGATTCGAAGTTAAAATCCTCAAATTTGGTATAATAATGACTTTTTCACGTTTTTTATGTAGTTTGATATTACGTATATATATTCATTTTTACCAATATTTCGATACTATTTCATGTAGTATCACGATATGTGCTTTGGCCTTCATATCTCAGATTTTCGCATAAAATTTAATTTTAAGCAAGTTTTCTTGCATTTTGTTTCGTACTAAAAATCATCGAATTCAGAAATATTTTGACGTTTATCATCCCCTTTTCCTTTATGTGATATAAACAAAATATCATCGAATTAGGCAATATTTTGCTGTTTTTCCACGTTTTTGTGAACTTTCAGTTTATTGCTCTTAATTCATTAAAATACGATAAAAATTATGCAAACACATAATTGATTAAAAATTGACCTTAAACACTTAATTTTCAATCGACTATTTGTTTCTCGTTAAAATACTGAGTAAGATATTGGAAAGGGGAGAAGTTCTGTTTTTATCGCATATATCGACGTTTCAGCCGGATTAGAGCGGTTTTACGTGTACATCTTCCATCGGTAATATAAACGGAAAATCAGGAACATTTTAGTTAATTCTAATGAAAACACATTGATTTTTATAATTTGTATTTCAAACAACATTGTCATATGTCTTTTCTTGGATCTAAATAATACGAAACCTCGCTCTATGATTTGAAGTTAAAATCCTCATATATGGTAATATAGTGACTTTTTCACGTTATTCATGTAGTTTGATTTTACGTATATATATTCGTTTTTACCAATATTTCTATACTACTTCATGTTTTCTCACGATATGTGATTTGGCCTTCAAATCTCAGAATTTTCAAATTTTGCATTTTAAACAAGTTTTCTTGCATTTTCTTTTGTACTAAAAATCATCGAATATAGCAATATTTTGACCTTTATCATCCCTTTTCCCTTTATGTGATTTAAACAAAATATCATCGAATTAGGCAATATTTTGCCGTTTTTCCACGTTTTTGTGAATTTTCAGTTTATTGTTATTAATTCATTAAATATACGATAAAAATTATGCAAACACATAATTGGTCAGAAAATTACCTTAAATACTTCATTTTCAATCATCTATTTGTTTCTCGTTAAAATACTGAGTAAGATATTGAAAAGGGGAGAAGTTCTGTTTTTATTGCATATATCGACGTTTCAGCCGGATTAGAGCCGTTTTACGTGTACATCTTCCATCGGTAATATAAACGGAAAATCAGGAACATTTTAGTTAATTCTAATGAAAACACATTGATTTTTATCATTTGTATTGGAAGCAACATCTTTATACGTCTTTTCTAGGGTCTAAAAAATACGAAACGTCGCTCTATGATTCGAAGTTAAAATCCTCAAATTTGGTATAATAATGACTTTTTTCACGTTTTTCATGTAGTTTGATATTACGTATATATATTCATTTTTACCAATATTTCGATACTATTTCATGTAGTATCACGATATGTGCTTTGGCCTTCAAATCTCAGATTTTCGCATAAAATTGCATTTTAAGCAAGTATTCTTGCATTTTGCTTCGTACTAAAAATCATCGAATTCAGCAATATTTTGACGTTTATCATCCCCTTTTCCTTTATGTGATATAAACAAAATATCATCGAATTAGGCAATATTTTGCTGTTTTTCCACGTTTTTGTGAACTTTCAGTTTATTGATCTTAATTCATTAAAAATACGATAAAAATTATGCAAACACATAATTGATTAGAAATTAACCTTAAACACTTAATTTTCAATCAACTATTTGTTTCTCGTTAAAATACTGAGTAAGATATTGGAAAGGGGAGAAGTTCTGTTTTTATTGCATATATCGACGTTTCAGTCGGATTAGAGCGGTTTTACGTGTACATCTTCCATCGGTAATATAAACGGAAAATCAGGAACATTTTAGTTAATTCTAATGAAAACACATTGATTTTTATCATTTGTATTTCAAACAACATTGTCATATGTCTTTTCTTGGATCTAAATAATACGAAACCTCGCTCTATGATTTGAAGTTAAAATCCTCAAATATGGTAATATAGTGGCTTTTTCACGTTATTCATGTAGTTTGATTTTACGTATATATATTCGTTTTTACCAATATTTCGATACTACTTCATGTTTTCTCACGATATGTGATTTGGCCTTCAAATCTCAAAATTTCGCAAATTTTGCATTTTTAAGCAAGTTTTCTTGCATTTTCTTTTGTACTAAAAATCATCGAATTTAGCAATATTTTGACCTTTATCATCCCCTTTTTCTTTATGTGATTTAAACAAAATATCATTGAATTAGGCAATATTTTGCCGTTTTTTCACGTTTTTGTGAACTTTCAGTTTATTGCTATTAATTCATTAAATATACGATAAAAATGATGCAAACACATAATTGATTAGAAATTAACCTTAAACACTTCATTTTCAATCAACTATTTGTTTCTCGTTAAAATACTGAGTAAGATATTGAAAAGGGGAAAAGTTCTGTTTTTATTGCATATATCGACGTTTCAGCCGGATTAGAGCCGTTTTACGTGTACATCTTCCATCGGTAATATAAACGGAAAATCAGGAATATTTTAGTTAATTCTAATGAAAACACATTGATTTTTATCATTTGTATTGGAAGCAACATCATTATACGTCTTTTCTAGGGTTTAAAAAATACGAAACGTCGCTCTTTGATTCGAAGTTAAAATCCTCAAATTTGGTATAATAATGACTTTTTCACGTTTTTCATGTAGTTTGATATTACGTATATATATTCATTTTTACCAATATTTCGATACTATTTCATGTAGTATCACGATATGTGCTTTGGCCTTCATATCTCAGATTTTCGCATAAAATTTAATTTTAAGCAAGTTTTCTTGCATTTTGTTTCGTACTAAAAATCATCGAATTCAGAAATATTTTGACGTTTATCATCCCCTTTTCCTTTATGTGATATAAACAAAATATCATCGAATTAGGCAATATTTTGCTGTTTTTCCACGTTTTTGTGAACTTTCAGTTTATTGCTCTTAATTCATTAAAATACGATAAAAATTATGCAAACACATAATTGATTAAAAATTGACCTTAAACACTTAATTTTCAATCGACTATTTGTTTCTCGTTAAAATACTGAGTAAGATATTGGAAAGGGGAGAAGTTCTGTTTTTATCGCATATATCGACGTTTCAGCCGGATTAGAGCGGTTTTACGTGTACATCTTCCATCGGTAATATAAACGGAAAATCAGGAACATTTTAGTTAATTCTAATGAAAACACATTGATTTTTATAATTTGTATTTCAAACAACATTGTCATATGTCTTTTCTTGGATCTAAATAATACGAAACCTCGCTCTATGATTTGAAGTTAAAATCCTCATATATGGTAATATAGTGACTTTTTTCACGTTATTCATGTAGTTTGATTTTACGTATATATATTCGTTTTTACCAATATTTCTATACTACTTCATGTTTTCTCACGATATGTGATTTGGCCTTCAAATCTCAGAATTTTCAAATTTTGCATTTTAAACAAGTTTTCTTGCATTTTCTTTTGTACTAAAAATCATCGAATATAGCAATATTTTGACCTTTATCATCCCTTTTTCCTTTATGTGATTTAAACAAAATATCATCGAATTAGGCAATATTTTGCCG
The DNA here is from genome assembly GCF_040958095.1 of Procambarus clarkii. Lineage (NCBI taxonomy): Eukaryota > Metazoa > Arthropoda > Malacostraca > Decapoda > Cambaridae > Procambarus > Procambarus clarkii. Next base: position 761,798 of record NW_027189129.1, on the reverse strand, counting down.
TTTTTCCACGTTTTTGTGAATTTTCAGTTTATTGTTATTAATTCATTAAATATACGATAAAAATTATGCAAACACATAATTGATCAGAAAATTACCTTAAATACTTCATTTTCAATCATCTATTTGTTTCTCGTTAAAATACTGAGTAAGATATTGAAAAGGGGAGAAGTTCTGTTTTTATTGCATATATCGACGTTTCAGCCGGATTAGAGCCGTTTTACGTGTACATCTTCCATCGGTAATATAAACGGAAAATCAGGAACATTTTAGTTAATTCTAATGAAAACACATTGATTTTTATCATTTGTATTGGAAGCAACATCTTTATACGTCTTTTCTAGGGTCTAAAAAATACGAAACGTCGCTCTATGATTCGAAGTTAAAATCCTCAAATTTGGTATAATAATGACTTTTTTCACGTTTTTCATGTAGTTTGATATTACGTATATATATTCATTTTTACCAATATTTCGATACTATTTCATGTAGTATCACGATATGTGCTTTGGCCTTCAAATCTCAGATTTTCGCATAAAATTGCATTTTAAGCAAGTATTCTTGCATTTTGCTTCGTACTAAAAATCATCGAATTCAGCAATATTTTGACGTTTATCATCCCCTTTTCCTTTATGTGATATAAACAAAATATCATCGAATTAGGCAATATTTTGCTGTTTTTCCACGTTTTTGTGAACTTTCAGTTTATTGATCTTAATTCATTAAAAATACGATAAAAATTATGCAAACACATAATTGATTAGAAATTAACCTTAAACACTTAATTTTCAATCAACTATTTGTTTCTCGTTAAAATACTGAGTAAGATATTGGAAAGGGGAGAAGTTCTGTTTTTATTGCATATATCGACGTTTCAGTCGGATTAGAGCGGTTTTACGCGTACATCTTCCATCGGTAATATAAACGGAAAATCAGGAACATTTTAGTTAATTCTAATGAAAACACATTGATTTTTATCATTTGTATTTCAAACAACATTGTCATATGTCTTTTCTTGGATCTAAATAATACGAAACCTCGCTCTATGATTTGAAGTTAAAATCCTCAAATATGGTAATATAGTGACTTTTTTCACGTTATTCATGTAGTTTGATTTTACGTATATATATTCGTTTTTACCAATATTTCGATACTACTTCATGTTTTCTCACGATATGTGATTTGGCCTTCAAATCTCAAAATTTCGCAAATTTTGCATTTTTAAGCAAGTTTTCTTGCATTTTCTTTTGTACTAAAAATCATCGAATTTAGCAATATTTTGACCTTTATCATCCCCTTTTTCTTTATGTGATTTAAACAAAATATCATTGAATTAGGCAATATTTTGCCGTTTTTTCACGTTTTTGTGAACTTTCAGTTTATTGCTATTAATTCATTAAATATACGATAAAAATGATGCAAACACATAATTGATTAGAAATTAACCTTAAACACTTCATTTTCAATCAACTATTTGTTTCTCGTTAAAATACTGAGTAAGATATTGAAAAGGGGAAAAGTTCTGTTTTTATTGCATATATCGACGTTTCAGCCGGATTAGAGCCGTTTTACGTGTACATCTTCCATCGGTAATATAAACGGAAAATCAGGAATATTTTAGTTAATTCTAATGAAAACACATTGATTTTTATCATTTGTATTGGAAGCAACATCATTATACGTCTTTTCTAGGGTTTAAAAAATACGAAACGTCGCTCTTTGATTCGAAGTTAAAATCCTCAAATTTGGTATAATAATGACTTTTTCACGTTTTTCATGTAGTTTGATATTACGTATATATATTCATTTTTACCAATATTTCGATACTATTTCATGTAGTATCACGATATGTGCTTTGGCCTTCATATCTCAGATTTTCGCATAAAATTTAATTTTAAGCAAGTTTTCTTGCATTTTGTTTCGTACTAAAAATCATCGAATTCAGAAATATTTTGACGTTTATCATCCCCTTTTCCTTTATGTGATATAAACAAAATATCATCGAATTAGGCAATATTTTGCTGTTTTTCCACGTTTTTGTGAACTTTCAGTTTATTGCTCTTAATTCATTAAAATACGATAAAAATTATGCAAACACATAATTGATTAAAAATTGACCTTAAACACTTAATTTTCAATCGACTATTTGTTTCTCGTTAAAATACTGAGTAAGATATTGGAAAGGGGAGAAGTTCTGTTTTTATCGCATATATCGACGTTTCAGCCGGATTAGAGCGGTTTTACGTGTACATCTTCCATCGGTAATATAAACGGAAAATCAGGAACATTTTAGTTAATTCTAATGAAAACACATTGATTTTTATAATTTGTATTTCAAACAACATTGTCATATGTCTTTTCTTGGATCTAAATAATACGAAACCTCGCTCTATGATTTGAAGTTAAAATCCTCATATATGGTAATATAGTGACTTTTTTCACGTTATTCATGTAGTTTGATTTTACGTATATATATTCGTTTTTACCAATATTTCTATACTACTTCATGTTTTCTCACGATATGTGATTTGGCCTTCAAATCTCAGAATTTTCAAATTTTGCATTTTAAACAAGTTTTCTTGCATTTTCTTTTGTACTAAAAATCATCGAATATAGCAATATTTTGACCTTTATCATCCCTTTTTCCTTTATGTGATTTAAACAAAATATCATCGAATTAGGCAATATTTTGCCGTTTTTCCACGTTTTTGTGAATTTTCAGTTTATTGTTATTAATTCATTAAATATACGATAAAAATTATGCAAACACATAATTGATCAGAAAATTACCTTAAATACTTCATTTTCAATCATCTATTTGTTTCTCGTTAAAATACTGAGTAAGATATTGAAAAGGGGAGAAGTTCTGTTTTTATTGCATATATCGACGTTTCAGCCGGATTAGAGCCGTTTTACGTGTACATCTTCCATCGGTAATATAAACGGAAAATCAGGAACATTTTAGTTAATTCTAATGAAAACACATTGATTTTTATCATTTGTATTGGAAGCAACATCTTTATACGTCTTTTCTAGGGTCTAAAAAATACGAAACGTCGCTCTATGATTCGAAGTTAAAATCCTCAAATTTGGTATAATAATGACTTTTTTCACGTTTTTCATGTAGTTTGATATTACGTATATATATTCATTTTTACCAATATTTCGATACTATTTCATGTAGTATCACGATATGTGCTTTGGCCTTCAAATCTCAGATTTTCGCATAAAATTGCATTTTAAGCAAGTATTCTTGCATTTTGCTTCGTACTAAAAATCATCGAATTCAGCAATATTTTGACGTTTATCATCCCCTTTTCCTTTATGTGATATAAACAAAATATCATCGAATTAGGCAATATTTTGCTGTTTTTCCACGTTTTTGTGAACTTTCAGTTTATTGATCTTAATTCATTAAAAATACGATAAAAATTATGCAAACACATAATTGATTAGAAATTAACCTTAAACACTTAATTTTCAATCAACTATTTGTTTCTCGTTAAAATACTGAGTAAGATATTGGAAAGGGGAGAAGTTCTGTTTTTATTGCATATATCGACGTTTCAGTCGGATTAGAGCGGTTTTACGCGTACATCTTCCATCGGTAATATAAACGGAAAATCAGGAACATTTTAGTTAATTCTAATGAAAACACATTGATTTTTATCATTTGTATTTCAAACAACATTGTCATATGTCTTTTCTTGGATCTAAATAATACGAAACCTCGCTCTATGATTTGAAGTTAAAATCCTCAAATATGGTAATATAGTGACTTTTTTCACGTTATTCATGTAGTTTGATTTTACGTATATATATTCGTTTTTACCAATATTTCGATACTACTTCATGTTTTCTCACGATTTGTGATTTGGCCTTCAAATCTCAGAATTTTCAAATTTTGCATTTTTAAGCAAGTTTTCTTGCATTTTCTTTTGTACTAAAAATAATCGAATTTAGCAATATTTTGACCTCTATCATCCCCTTTTCCTTTATGTGATTTAAACAAAATATTATCGAATTAGGCAATATTTTGCCGTTTTTCCACGTTTTTGTGAATTTTCAGGTTATTGTTATTAATTCATTAAATATACGATAAAAATTATGCAAACACATAATTGATCAGAAAATAACCTTAAATACTTCATTTTCAATCATCTATTTGTTTCTCGTTAAAATACTGAGTAAGATATTGAAAAGGGGAGAAGTTCTGTTTTTATTGCATATATCGACGTTTCAGCCGGATTAGAGCCGTTTTACGTGTACATCTTCCATCGGTAATATAAACGGAAAATCAGGAACATTTTAGTTAATTCTAATGAAAACACATTGATTTTTATCATTTGTATTGGAAGCAACATCTTTATACGTCTTTTCTAGGGTCTAAAAAATACGAAACGTCGCTCTATGATTCGAAGTTAAAATCCTGAAATTTGGTATAATAATGACTTTTTTCACGTTTTTCATGTAGTTTGATATTACGTATATATATTCATTTTTACCAATATTTCGATACTATTTCATGTAGTATCACGATATATGCTTTGGCCTTCAAATCTCAGATTTTCGCATAAAATTGCATTTTAAGCAAGTTTTCTTGCATTTTGTTTCGTACTAAAAATCATCGAATTCAGCAATATTTTGACGTTTATCATCCCCTTTTCCTTTATGTGATATAAACAAAATATCATCGAATTAGGCAATATTTTGCTGTTTTTCCACGTTTTTGTGAACTTTCAGTTTATTGATCTTAATTAATTAAAAATACGATAAAAATTATGCAAACACATAATTGATTAGAAATTAACCTTAAACACTTAATTTTCAATCAACTATTTGTTTCTCGTTAAAATACTGAGTAAGATATTGGAAAGGGGAGAAGTTCTGTTTTTATCAAGTGAGGGATTGAGAGGCTTAGGAAAATGATGCAGAGGCTCAAGAGAGGGATGCAGAGGCTCAAGAGAGTGATGCAGAGGCCCAAGAGAGTGATGCAGAGGCTCAAGAGAGTGATGCAGAGGCTAAGGAGAGTGATGCAGAGGCTTAAGAGAATGATGCAGACGCTTAAGAGAGGGATGCAGAGGCTCCAAAAAGTGATACAGAGGCTCAAGAGAGTGATGAAGAGGCTTAGGAGAATGATGCAGAGGCTCAAGAGAGGGATGCAGAGGCTGAAGAGTATGATGCAGAGGCTAAAGTGAGTGATTTGAGGTGAAATGAGTAAAGTGAGTAAAGTGAGGCTAAAGTGAGCCAGAATTTAGCTCCAAAATAATTCTCAAGGGTCGAATTTGGGATGTTTGGGATATTTTGAAAACTACATTGATGGTTTTGGCAAAATGTGATCCATCGTCGCTCTCAGTAATTACCATATTTTCCCTATAAAAACTCGTAATTTCAAACTGCGAATTCGTGCAGAGAGCCAGAATTTGGCTCCAAAATATAGGTCATGGGTCGAATTTGGGATGTTTGGAATAATATGAAAATTGAAGGGGAGTTTGGGCAAAGTGTGACCCATCGTCGCAATCAGTAATTGGCATATTTTCGGTAGAAAATGAAATAATTTCAAACTGCGAATACGTGCAGAGAGCCCGAATTTGGCTCCAAAATATGGCTCAAGCGTCGAATTTGGAATGTTTGGGATATTTTAAAAACTGCAGGGAGGGTTTGGGCAAAATGTGATCCATCTCCGTTTTCAGTAATTGTCATGTTTTCGGTATAAAAAGTCGTAATTTCAAGCTGCGAATTCTCGCAGAAAGCCTGATTTTGGCTCCAAAATATGGCTCAAAGGTCGAATTTGGGATGTTTGGGATATTTTGCAAACTGCCAGGGAGTTTGAGCAAAATGAGACCCATCGCTGTTTTCAATAATTGGCATATTTTCAAGCGTCAAATTTGGGAAGTTTGGGATAAAGAGTCGTAATTTCAAACTGCGAATACGTGCAGAGAGCCAGAATTTAGCTCCAAAATAATTCTCAAGGTTCAAATTTAGGATGTTTGGAATATTTTGAAAATTGCAGGGAAGGTTGGGGGCAAAATTTGATCCATCGCCGCTCTCAGTAATTGGCATATTTTCGGTATAAAAAGTCGTAAACTGAAACTGCGAATACGTGCAGAGAGCCAGAATTTGACTCCAAAACATGACTCAAGGGTCGAATTTGGGATGTTTGGGATAATTTGATAACTGCAGAGAGGGTTTCGTCAAAATGTGATCCATCGCTGCTTTCAGTAATTGGCATATTTTCGGTATAAAAAGTCGTAATTTCAAACAACGAATACATGCAGAAAGCCAAAATTTGGCTCCAAAATATGGCTCAAGGGTCAAACTTGGGATGTTTGGGATATTTTGAAAACAGCAGGGATGGCTTGAGCAAAATGTGATCTATCGCTGCACTCAGTACTTGGCATATTTTCGGTATAAAATGTCATATTTTCAAACTGCTAATAAGTGCAGAGAGCCCGAATTTTGCTCCAAATTATGACTCAAGCGTCGAATTTGGGATGTTTGGGATATATTTAAAACTGCAGGGAGGGTTTGGGCAAAATGTGATCCATTGCCGCTTTCAGTAATTGTCATGTTTTCGTTATAAAATGTCATAATTTCAAACAGCGTATACGTGCAGAGTGCCAGAATTTGGCTCCAAAATATAGCTCATGGGTCGAATTTGTGATGTTTGGGATTTTTGCAAACTGCCGGGGGGTTTGGGCAAAATGTGACCCATCGCTGCTTTCAGTAATTAGCTAATTTTCAAGCGTCAAATTTGGGATGTTTGGGATAAAAAGTCATAATTTCAAACTGCAAATACATGCAGAGAGCCAGAATTTAGCTCCAAAATAATTCTCAAGGGTCGAATTTGGGAAGTTTGGTATATTTTGAAAACTACAGGGAAGGTTTGGGCAAAATGTGATCCATCGCCGCTCTCAGTAATTGGCATATTTTCGGTATAAATCTTGTAATTTCAAACTGCGAATACGTGCAGAGAGCTAGAATTTGGCTCCAAAATATGGCTCAAGCGTTGAATTTGGGATGTTTGGGATATTTTGGAAACAGGAGGGAGGGTTTGGGAAAAAAAGTGATCCATCGCAGGTTTCAGTAATTGGCATATTTTCGGTATAAAAGTCGTAATTTCAAACTGGGAATACATGCAGAGAGCCAGAATTTGGCTCCAAAATATGGCTCAAGGGTCGAATTTGTGATTTTTACGATATTTTGGAAACTGCAGAGAGGGTTTCGTCAAAATGTGATCCATCGCTGCTTTCAGTAATTGGCATATTTTCGGTATAAAAAGTCGTAATTTCAAACAACGAATACATGCAGAAAGCCAAAATTTGGCTGCAAAATATGGCTCAAGGGTCGAATTTGTGATGTTTAGGATATTTTGGAAACTGCAGGGAGGGTTTGGGCAAAATGTGATCCATCGCCGCTTTCAGTGATTGGCATATTTTCGGTATAAAAAGTCGTAATTTCAAAATGCGAATACGTTCAGAGAGCCCGAATTTGGCTCGAAAATATGGCTCAAACGTCGAATTTGGGATGTTTGGGATATTTTGAAAACTGCAGGGAGGGTTTGGGCAAAATGATATCCATCGCCGGTTTCAGTAATTGTTATGTTGTCGGATAAAAATTCGTAATTTCAAACAGCGAATAAGCGCAGAAAGCCAGAATTTGGTTCCAAAATATGGCTCAAGCGTCGAATTTGCCATGTTTGGGATATTTTGAAAACTGCAGGGGGGGGGGGGTGTTTGGCCGAATTGTGACCCATCGCTGCTTTCAGTAATTGACATATTTTCGGTATAAAAAGTCGTTTTTCAAACTGCGAATACGTGCAGAAAGCCAGAATTCGGCTAGAAAATATGGCTCAAGGGTCGAATTTGGGATATTTGGGATATTTTTAAAACTGCAGGGAGGGTTTGGGAATAATGTGATCCATCGCCGCTTTCCGTAATTGGCATATTTTCAGTATAAAAGTCATAATTTCAAACTGCGAATACGTGCAGAGAGCCAGAATTTGGCTCCAAAATCCAAAATCCAAGGGTAGAATTTAGGATGTTTGGGATATTTGAAAACTGCAAGGGGGTTTGGGCAAAATGTGACGCATCGCTACTTTCAGTAATTGGCATATTTTCAGTATAAATATTCGTAATTTCAAACTGCGAATACGTGCAGAGAGCCAGAATTTGACTCCAAAATAAGGCTCCAGGGACGAATTTGGGATGTTTGGGATATTTTGAAACGTGCAGGTCGGGGGGTGGTGGGGTTGACAAAATGTGACCCATCGCCGCTCTCAGTAGTTGGCATATTTTCGGTATAAAAAGTCGAAATTATATTAACGATGGAAGATGTACACGTAAAACCGCTCTAATCCGGCTGAAACGTCGATATATGCAATAAAAACAGAACTTCTCCCCTTTTCAATATCTTACTCAGTATTTTAACGAGAAACAAATAGATGATTGAAAATGAAGTATTTAAGGTTATTTTTTGATCAATTATGTGTTTGCATAATTTTTATCGTATATTTAATGAATTAATAACAATAAACTGAAAATTCGCAAAAACGTGGAAAAACGGCAAAATATTGCCTAATTCGATGATATTTTGTTTATATCACATAAAGGAAAAGGGGATGATAAAGGTCAAAATATTGCTAAATTCGATGATTTTTAGTACAAAAGAAAATGCAAGAAAACTTGCTTAAAAATGCAAAATTTGAATATTCTGAGATTTGAAGGCCAAATCACATATCGTGAGAAAACATGAAGTAGGATCGAAATATTGGTAAAAACGAATATATATACGTAAAATCAAACTACATGAATAACGTGAAAAAAGTCACTATATTACCATATTTGAAGATTTTAACTTCAAATCATAGAGCGAGGTTTCGTATTATTTAGATCCAAGAAAAGACATATGACAATGTTGTTTGAAATTCAAATGATAAAAATCAATGTGTTTTCATTAGAATTAACTAAAATGTTCCTGATTTTCCGTTTATATTACCGATGGAAGATGTACACGTAAAACCGCTCTAATCCGGCTGAAACGTCGATATATGCAATAAAAACAGAACTTCTCCCCTTTCCAATATCTTACTCAGTATTTTAACGAGAAACAAATAGTTGATTGAAAATTAAGTGTTTAAGGTTAATTTCTAATCAATTATGTGTTTGCATAATTTTTATCGTATTTTTAATGAATTAAGAGCAATAAACTGAAAGTTCACAAAAACGTGGAAAAACAGCAAAATATTGCCTAATTCGATGATATTTTGTTTATATCACATAAAGGAAAAGGGGATGATAAACGTCAAAATATTGCTGAATTCGATGATTTTTAGTACGAAGCAAAATGCAAGAAAACTTGCTTAAAATGCAATTTTATGCGAAAATCTGAGATTTGAAGGCCAAATCACATATCGTGATACTACATGAAATAGTATCGAAATATTGGTAAAAATGAATATATATACGTAATATCAAACTACATGAAAAACGTGAAAAAAGTCATTATTATACCAAATTTGAGGATTTTAACTTCGAATCATAGAGCGACGTTTCGTATTTTTTAGACCTTAGAAAAGACGTATAAAGATGTTGATTCCAATACAAATGATAAAAATCAATGTGTTTTCATTAGAATTAACTAAAATGTTCCTGATTTTCCGTTTATATTACCGATGGAAGATGTACACGTAAAACCACTCTAATCCGGCTGAAACGTCGATATATGCAATAAAAACAGAACTTCTCCCCTTTTGAATATCTTACTCAGTATTTTAACGAGAAACAAATAGATGATTGAAAATGAAGTATTTAAGGTTATTTTCTGATCAATTATGTGTTTGCATAATTTTTATCGTATATTTAATGAATTAATAACAATAAACTGAAAATTCGCAAAAACGTGGAAAAACGGCAAAATATTGCCTAATTCGATGATATTTTGTTTAAATCACATAAAGGAAAAGGGGATGATAAAGGTCAAAATATTGCTAAATTCGATGATTTTTAGTACAAAAGAAAATGCAAGAAAACTTGCTTAAAAATGCAAAATTTGAAAATTCTGAGATTTGAAGGCCAAATCACATATCGTGAGAAAACATGAAGTAGTATCGAAATACTGGTAAAAACGAATATATATACGTAAAATCAAACTACATGAATAACGTGAAAAAAGTCACTATATTACCATATTTGAGGATTTTAACTTCAAATCATAGAGCGAGGTTTCGTATTATTTAGATCCAAGAAAAGACATATGACAATGTTGTTTCTAATACAAATGATAAAAAATCAATGTGTTTTCATTAGAATTAACTAAAATGATCCTGATTTTTCGTTTATATTACCGATGGAAGATGTACACGTAAAACCGCTCTAATCCGGCTGAAACGTCGATATATGCAATAAAAACAGAACTTCTCCCCTTTCCAATATCTTACTCAGTATTTTAACGAGAAACAAATAGTTGATTGAAAATTAAGTGTTTAAGGTTAATTTTTAATCAATTATGTGTTTGCATAATTTTTATCGTATTTTTAATGAATTAAGAGCAATAAACTGAAAGTTCACAAAAACGTGGAAAAACAGCAAAATATTGCCTAATTCGATGATATTTTGTTTATATCACATAAAGGAAAAGGGGATGATAAACGTCAAAATATTTCTGAATTCGATGATTTTTAGTAAGAAACAAAATGCAAGAAAACTTGCTTAAAATGAAATTTTATGCGAAAATCTGAGATATGAAGGCCAAACCACATATCGTGATACTACATGAAATAGTATCGAAATATTGGTAAAAATGAATATATATACGTAATATCAAACTACATGAAAAACGTGAAAAAAGTCATTATTATACCAAATTTGAGGATTTTAACTTCGAATCATAGAGCGACGTTTCGTATTTTTTAGACCCTAGAAAAGACGTATAAAGATGTTGCTTCCAATACAAATGATAAAAATCAATGTGTTTTCATTAGAATTAACTAAAATGTTCCTGATTTTCCGTTTATATTACCGATGGAAGATGTATACGTAAAACGGCTCTAATCCGGCTGAAACGTCGATATATGCAATAAAAACAGAACTTCTCCCCTTTTCAATATCTTACTCAGTATTTTAACGAGAAACAAATAGATGATTGAAAATGAAGTATTTAAGGTTATTTTCTGATCAATTATGTGTTTGCATAATTTTTATCGTATATTTAATGAATTAATAACAATAACCTGAAAATTCACAAAAACGTGAAAAACGGCAAAATATTGCCTAATTCGATGATATTTTGTTTAAATCACATAAAGGAAAAGGGGATGATAAAGGTGAAAATATTGCTAAATTCGATGATTTTTAGTACAAAAGAAAATGCAAGAAAACTTGCTTAAAAATGCAAAATTTGAAAATTCTGAGATATGAAGGCCAAATCACATATCGTGAGAAAACATGAAGTAGTATCGAAATATTGGTAAAAACGAATATATATACGGAAAATCAAACTACATGAATAACGTGAAAAAAGTCACTATATTACCATATTTGAGGATTTTAACTTCAAATCATAGACCGAGGTTTCGAGGCTTGGATTCGAGCGAGGCTTGAATTTAGATCCAAGAAAAGACATATGACAATGTTGTTTCAAATACAAATGATAAAAATCAATCTGTTTTCATTAGAATTAACTAAAATGTTCCTGATTTTCCGTTTATATTTCCGATGGAAGATCTACACGTAAACCTGCTCTAATCCGGCTGAAACTTCGATATATGCAATAAAAACAGAACTTCTCCCCTTTCCAATATCTTACTCAGAATTTTAACGAGAAACAAATAGTTGATTGAAAATAAAGTGTTTAAGGTTAATTTATAATCAATTATGTGTTTGCATCATTTTTATCGTATGTTTAATGAATTAATAGCAATAAACTGAAAATTCACAAAAACGTGGAAAAACAGCAAAATATTGCCTAATTCGATGATATTTTGTTTATATCACATAAAGGAAAAGGGGATGATAAACGTCAAAATATTGCTGAAGTCGATGATTTTTACTACATGAATAACGTGAAAAAAGTCACTATATTACCATATTTGAGGATTTTAACTTCAAATCATAGAGCGAGGTTTCGTATTATTTAGATCCATAAAAAGACATATGACAATTGGCATATTTTCGGTATAAAAAGTCGTAAATTCAAACTGCGAATACGTGCAGAGAAGTAGAATTTGGCTCCAAATTATTTCTCAAGCGTTGAATTGGGAATGTTTGGGATATTTTGGAAACTGCAGGGAGGGTTTGGGCAAAATGAGATCCATCGCCGCTTTCAGTAATTGGCATATTTTCGGTATGAAAAGTCGTAATTTCAAACTGCGAATACATGCAGAAAAGCCAAAAGTTGGCTCCAAAATATGGCTCAAGGGTCAAATTGGGGATGTTTGGGATATTTTGAAAACTGCAGGGAGGGTTTGGGCAAAATGTGATCCATCGCCGTTTTCAGTAATTGTCATGTTTTCGGTATAAAAAGTCGTAATTTCAAGCTGCGAATTCTCGCAGAAAGCCTGATTTTGGCTCCAAAATATGGCTCAAAGGTCGAATTTGGGATGTTTGGGATATTTTGCAAACTGCCAGGGAGTTTGAGCAAAATGAGACCCATCGCTTTTTTCAGTAATTGGCATATTTTCAAGCGTCAAATTTGGGAAGTTTGGGATAAAGAGTCGTAATTTCAAACTGCGAATACGTGCAGAGAGCCAGAATTTAGCTCCAAAATAATTCTCAAGGTTCAAATTTAGGATGTTTGGAATATTTTGAAAATTGCAGGGAAGGTTGGGGGCAAAATTTGATCCATCGCCGCTCTCAGGAATTGGCATATTTTCGGTATAAAAAGTCGTAAACTGAAACTGCGAATACGTGCAGAGAGCCAGAATTTGACTCCAAAACATGACTCAAGGGTCGAATTTGGGATGTTTGGGATAATTTGATAACTGCAGAGAGGGTTTCGTCAAAATGTGATCCATCGCTGCTTTCAGTAATTGGCATATTTTCGGTATAAAAAGTCGTAATTTCAAACAACGAATACATGCAGAAAGCCAAAATTTGGCTCCAAAATATGGCTCAAGGGTCAAACTTGGGATGTTTGGGATATTTGAAAACAGCAGGGATGGCTTGAGCAAAGTGTGATCCATCGCTGCACTCAGTAATTGGCATATTTTCGGTATAAAATGTCATATTTTCAAACTGCTAATACGTGCAGAGAGCCCGAATTTTGCTCCAAATTATGACTCAAGCGTCGAATTTGGGATGTTTGGGATATATTTAAAACTGCAGGGAGGGTTTGGGCAAAATGTGATCCATTGCCGCTTTCAGTAATTGTCATGTTTTCGTTATAAAATGTCATAATTTCAAACAGCGTATACGTGCAGAGTGCCAGAATTTGGCTCCAAAATATAGCTCATGGGTCGAATTTGGGATGTTTGGGATATTTTGCAAACTGCCGGGGGGTTTGGGCAAAATGTGACCCATCGCTGCTTTCAGTAATTAGCTAATTTTCAAGCGTCAAATTTGGGATGTTTGGGATAAAAAGTCATAATTTCAAACTGCAAATACATGCAGAGAGCCAGAATTTAGCTCCAAAATAATTCTCAAGGGTCGAATTTGGGAAGTTTGGTATATTTTGAAAACTACAGGGAAGGTTTGGGCAAAATGTGATCCATCGCCGCTCTCAGTAATTGGCATATTTTCGGTATAAATCTTTGTAATTTCAAACTGCGAATACGTGCAGAGAGCTAGAATTTGGCTCCAAAATATGGCTCAAGCGTTGAATTTGGGATGTTTGGGATATTTTGGAAACAGGAGGGAGGGTTTGGGAAAAAAAGTGATCCATCGCAGGTTTCAGTAATTGGCATATTTTCGGTATAAAAGTCGTAATTTCAAACTGGGAATACATGCAGAGAGCCAGAATTTGGCTCCAAAATATGGCTCAAGGGTCGAATTTGTGATTTTTAGGATATTTTGGAATCTGCAGAGAGGGTTTCGTCAAAATGTGATCCATCGCTGCTTTCAGTAATTGGCATATTTTCGGTATAAAAAGTCGTAATTTCAAACAACGAATACATGCAGAAAGCCAAAATTTGGCTGCAAAATATGGCTCAAGGGTCGAATTTGTGATGTTTAGGATATTTTGGAAACTGCAGGGAGGGTTTGGGCAAAATGTGATCCATCGCCGCTTTCAGCAATTGGCATATTTTCGGTATAAAAAGTCGTAATTTCAAACTGCGAATACGTTCAGAGAGCCTGAATTTGGCTCGAAAATATGGCTCAAACGTCGAATTTGGGATGTTTGGGATATTTTGAAAACTGCACTGAGGGTTTGGGCAAAATGATATCCATCGCCGCTTTCAGTAATTGTCATGTTTTCGGTATAAAAATTCGTAATTTCAAACAGCGAATAAGCGCAGAAAGCCAGAATTTGGCTCCAAAATATGGCTCAAGCGTCGAATTTGCCATGTTTGGGATATTTTGAAAACTGCAGGGGGGGGGTGTTTGGCCGAATTGTGACCCATCGCTGCTTTCAGTAATTGACATATTTTCGGTATAAAAAGTCGTTTTTCAAACTGCGAATACGTGCAGAAAGCCAGAATTCGGCTAGAAAATATGGCTCAAGGGTCGAATTTGGGATGTTTGGGATATTTTCAAAACTGCAGGGAGGGTTTGGGAATAATGTGATCCATCGCCGCTTTCCGTAATTGGCATATTTTCGGTATAAAAAGTCGTAATTTCAAACTGCGAATACGTGCAGAGAGCGAGAATTTGACTCCAAAATAAGGCTCCAGGGACGAATTTGGGATGTTTGGGATATTTTGAAACGTGCAGGTCGGGGGGGGGGGGGGGTTGGACAAAATGTGACCCATCGCCGCTCTCAGTAGTTGGCATATTTTCGGTATAAAAAGTCGAAATTTCAAACAGTGAATACGTGCAGAGAGCCCGAATTTGGCTTCAAAATATGGCTCAAGCGTAGTATTTGGGATTTTTGGGATATTTTGCAAACTGCCGGTGGGTTTGGGCAAAATGTGACCCATCGCTGCTTTCAGTAATTGGCTTATTTTCAAGCGTCAAATTTGGGAAGTTTGGGATAAAAAGTCATAATTTCAAACTGCGAATACGTGCAGAGAGCCAGAATTTAGCTCCAAAATAATTCTCAAGGTTCAAATTTAGGATGTTTGGGATATTTTGAAAATTGCAGGGAAGGTTTGGGGCAAAATTTGATCCACCGCCGCTCTCAGTAATTGGCATATTTTCGGTATAAAAAGTCGTAAATTCAAACTGCGAAAACGTGCAGAGAGCTAGAATTTGGTTCCAAAATATGGCTCAAGCGTTGAATTTTGGATGTTTGGGATATTTTGGAAACTACAGGGAGGGTTTGGGCAAAATGTGATCCATCGACGCTTTCAGTAATTGGCATATTTTCGGTATGAAAAGTCGTCATTTCAAACTTCGAATACATGCAGAAAGCCAAAATTTGGCTCCTAAATAGGGCTCAAGGGTTGAATTGGGGATGTTTGGGATATTTTAAAAAACTGCAGGGAGGGTTTGGGCAAAATGTGATCCATCGCCGCTTTCAGTAATTGTCATGTTTTCGGTATAAAAAGTCGTAATTTTAAACAGCGAATACGTTCAGAGAGCCAGAATTTAGCTGCAAAATAATTCTCAAGGGTCGAATTTGGGATGTTTGGGATATTTTGAAAATTGCAGGGAAGGTTTGAGGCAAAATTTGATCCACCGCCGCTCTCAGTAATTGGCATATTTTCGGTATAAAAAGTCGTAAATTCAAACTGCGAATACGTGCAGAGAAGTAGAATTTGGCTCCAAATTATTTCTCAAGCGTTGAATTGGGAATGTTTGGGATATTTTGGAAACTGCAGGGAGGGTTTGGGCAAAATGAGATCCATCGCCGCTTTCAGTAATTGGCATATTTTCGGTATGAAAAGTCGTAATTTCAAACTGCGAATACATGCAGAAAAGCCAAACGTTTGCTCCAAAATATGGCTCAAGGGTCAAATTGGGGATGTTTGGGATATTTTGAAAACTGCAGAGAGGGTTTGGGCAAAATGTGATCCATCGCCGTTTTCAGTAATTGTCATGTTTTCGGTATAAAAAGTCGTAATTTCAAACTGCGAATACTCGCAGAAAGCCTGATTTTGGCTCCAAAATATGGCTCAAAGGTCGAATTTGGGATGTTTGGGATATTTTGCAAACTGCCAGGGAGTTTGAGCAAAATGAGACCCATCGCTGTTTTCAGTAATTGGCATATTTTCAAGCGTCAAATTTGGGAAGTTTGGGATAAAGAGTCGTAATTTCAAACTGCGAATACGTGCAGAGAGTCAGAATTTAGCTCCAAAATAATTCTCAAGGTTCAAATTTAGGATGTTTGGGATATTTTGAAAATTGCAGGGAAGGTTCGGGGCACAATTTGATCCATCGCCGCTCTCAGTAATTGGCATATTTTCGGTATAAAAAGTCGTAAATTCAAACTGCGAATACGTGCAGAGAGCCAGAATTTGGCTCCAAAACATGACTCAAGGGTCGAATTTGGGATGTTTGGTATAATTTGATAACTGCAGAGAGGGTTTCGTCAAAATGTGATCCATCGCTGGTTTCAGTAATTGGCATATTTTCGGTATAAAATCTCGTAATTTCAAACTGGGAATACATGTAGAGAGCCAGAATTTGGCTCCAAAATATGGCTCAAGCGTCGCATTTGGGATGTTTGCTATATTTTGAAAACTACAGGGAGGGTTTGGGCAAAATATGATCCATCGCTGCTCTCAGTAAATGGCATATTTCCGGTATAAAAAGACGTAATTTCAAACTGCGAATACGTGCAGAGAGCCCAAATTTGGTTTCAAAATATGGCTCAAGCGTCGATTTTTGGAATGTTTGGGATATTTTGAAAACTGCAGGGGGGGGGGTGGTTGGGCAAAATGTGACCTATCGCTGCTCCCAGTAATTGACATATTTTTGGTATAAAAAGTAGTAATTTCAAACTGCGTATACGTGCAGAGAGCTAGATTTTGGCTCCAAAAAATGGCCCAAACGATGAATTTGGGATATTTGGGATAATTTGAAAACTGCAGAGAGGGTTTCGTCAAAATGTGATCCATCGCTGCTCTCAGTATTTGGCATATTTTCGGTATAAAAAGTCGTAATTTCAAACAACGAATACATGCAGAAAGCCAAAATTTGGCTCCAAAATATGGCTCAAGGGTCAAATTTGTGATGTTTAGGATATTTTGGAAACTGCAGGGAGGGTTTGGGCAAAATGTGATCCATCGCCGCTTTCAGTAATTGGCATATTTTCGGTATAAAAAGTCGTAATTTCAAACTGCGAATACGTGCAGAGAGCCCGAATTTTGCTTGAAAAAATGGCTCAAACGTCGAATTTGGGATGTTTGGGATATTTTAAAAACTGCAGGGAGGGTTTGGGCAAAATGATATCCATCACCGCTTTCAGTAATTGTCATATTTTCGGTATAAAGAGTCGTAATTTCAAACAGCGAATAAGCGCAGAAAGCCAGAATTTGGCTCCAAAATATAGCTCAAGCCTCGAATTTGGGATGTTTGGGATATTTTGAAAACTGCAGGCGGGGGGGGGGGTTTGGGCAAAATGTGACCTATCGCTGCTCTCAGTAATTGACATATTTTCGGTATAAAAAGTAGTAATTTCAAACTGCGTATACGTGCAGAGAGCTAGAATTTGGTTCCAAAATATGGCCCAAACGTTGAATTTGGGATATTTGGGATAATTTGAAAACTGTAGAAAGGGTTTCGTCAAAATGTGATCCATCGCTGCTTTCAGTAATTGGCATATTTTCGGTATAAAAAGTCGTAATTTCAAACAACGAATACATGCAGAAAGCCAAAATTTGGCTCCAAAATATGGCTCAAGGGTCAAATTTGTGATGTTTATGATATTTTGGAAACTGCAGGGAGGGTTTGGGCAAAATGTGATCCATTGCCGCTTTCTGTAATTGGCATATTTTTGGTATAAAAAGTCGTAATTTAAAACAGAGAATTCGTTCAGAGAGCCAGAATTTAGCTCCAAAATAATTCTCAAGGGTCAAATTTGGGATGTTTGGGATATTTTGAAAACTGCAGGGAAGGTTTGGGAAAAATGTGATCCATCGCCGCTCTCATTATTTGGCATATTTTCGGTATAAAAAGTCGTATATTCAAACTGCGAATACGTGCAGAGAGCCCGAATTTGGCTCCAAAATATGGCTCAAGCGTCGAATTTGGGATGTTTAGAATATTTTGAAAACTGCAGGGAGGGTTTGGGTAAAATGTTATCCATCGCCGCTTTCAGTAATTGGCATATTTTCGGTATGAAAAGTCGTTATTTCAAACTGCGAATACATGCAGAAAAGCCAAACGTTGGCTCCAAAATATGGCTCAAGGGTCGAATTGGGGATGTTTGGGATATTTTGAAAACTGCAGGGATGGCCTGGGCAAAATGTGATCCATCGCCGCACTCAGTAATTGGCATATTTTCGGTATAAAATGAAATAATTTCAAACTGCGAACACGTGCAGAGACCCCGAATTTGGCTCCAATATATGGCTCAAGCGTCGAATTAGGGATGTTTTGGCTTTTTTGAAAACTGCAGGGAGGGTTTAGGCAAAATGTTATCCATCGCCGTTTTCAGTAATTGTCATGTTTTCGTTATAAAAATTCGTAATTTCAAACTGCGAAAACATTCAGCGGGCCAGAATTTAACTCCAAAATAATTCTCAAGGGTCGAATTTGGGATGTTTGGGATATTTCGAATACTGCAGGGAAAGTTTGGGCTAAATGTGATCCATCGCCGCTCTCAGTAATTGGCATATTTTCGGTATAAAATTCGTAATTTCTAACTGCGAATACGTGCAGAGAGCCAGAATTTGGCTCTAAATTATGGCTAAAGCGTTGAATTTGGGATGTTTGGGATATTTTGAAAACTGCAGGGAGGGTTCGGGCAAAATGTGATCCATCGCCGCTTTCAGTAATTGGCATATTTTCAGTATAAAAAATCGTAATTTCAAACAGCGAATAAGCGCAGAAAGCCAGAATTTGGCTCCAAAATATGGGTCAAAGGTCGAATTTGGCATGTTTGGGATATTTTTGGGGTTTGGGCAAAATGTGACCCATCGCTTCTTTCAGTAATTGGCATATTTTCAAGCGACAAATTTGGGATATTTAGGATAAAAAGTCGTAATTTCAAACTGCGAATACTTGCAGAGAGCCAGAATTTGGCTCCAAAATAATTCTCAATGGTCGAATTTGGGATGATTGGGATATTTTGAAAACTACAAGGAAGGGGTATGGGCAATATGTGACCTATCGCCGCTCTCAGTAATTCACATAGTATCGGGTATATTCTTGAGGTTATCTTGAGATGATTTCGGGGCTTTTTAGTGTCCCAGCGGCCCGGTCCTCGACCAGGCCTCCACCCCCAGGTTGAAGCAGCCCGTGACAGCTGACTAGCTCTTAGGTACCTATTTTACTGCTAGGTAACAGGGGTAAAATAGGTACCTGGGAGTTAGTCAGCTGTCACGGGCTGTTTCGTGGTGGTGGAGGCCTGGTCGAGGACCGGGCCGCGGGGACACTAAAAAGCCCCGAAATCATCTCAAGATAACCTCAAGAAGATAACCGATACTATGTGAATTACTGAGAGCGGCGATAGGTCACATTTTGCCCATACCCCTTCCTTGGGGTATGGGCAAAATTACGACTTTTTATCCTAAATATCCCAAATTTGTCGGTACAAAAAGTCGTAATTTCAAACTGCGAATGCGTGCAGAGAGCCAGAACTTGGCTCCAAAATATGGCTCAAACGTCGAATTTGGGATGTTTTGGGATATTTTGAAAACTGCCGGGGGGGGGGGCGAAATGTGACCCATAGCTGCTTTCAGTAATTGGCATATTTTCAGTATAAAAAGTCGTAATTTCAAACTGCGAATACGTGCAGAGAGCCAGAATTTGACTCCAAAATAAGGCTCCAGGGTTCAATTTGGGATGTTTTGGATGGTTTGAAACGTGTAGGGGGGGGGCTTTGGGCAAAATGTGACCCATCGCGTCTTTTAGTAATTAACATATTTTCGGTATAAAATGTCGTAATAAAATGTCAAAATATTGCTGAATTCGATGATTTTTAGTACGAAACATAATGCAAGAAAACTTGCTTAAAATGCAATATTATGCGAAAATCTGAGATTTTAAGGCCAAATCAAATATCGTGATACTACATGAAATAGTATCGAAATATTGGTAAAAATGAATATATTTACGTAGTATCAAACTACATGAAAAACGTGAAAAAGTCATTATTATGCCAAATTTGAGGATTTTAACTTCGAATCATAAAGCGACGTTTCGTATTTTTTAGACCCTAGAAAATACGTATAAAGATGTTGCTGCCAATACAAATGATAAAAATCAATGTGTCTTCATTAAAATTAACTAAAATGTTCCTGATTTTCGGTTTATATTACCGATGGAAGATGTACACGTAAAACCGTTCTACTCCGGCAGAAACGTCGATATATGCAATGCAGAGGCTTAAGAGAGTGAATATGCAATAAAAACAGAACTTCTCCCCTTTCCAATATCTTACTCAGTATTTTAACGAGAAACAAATAGTTGATTGAAAATTAAGTGTTTAAGGTTAATTTCTAATCAATTATGTGTTTGCATAATTTTTATCGTATTTTAATGAATTAAGAGCAATAAACTGAAAGTTCACAAAAACGTGGAAAAACAGCAAAATATTGCCTAATTCGATGATATTTTGTTTATATCACATAAAGGAAAAGGGGATGATAAACGTCAAAATATTGCTGAATTCGATGATTTTTACTACATGAATAACGTGAAAAAGTCACTATATTACCATATTTGAGGATTTTAACTTCAAATCATAGAGCGAGGTTTCGTATTATTTAGATCCAAGAAAAGACATATGACAATGTTGTTTCAAATACAAATGATAAAAAATCAATGTGTTTTCATTAGAATTAACTAAAATGTTCCTGATTTTCCGTTTATATTACCGATGGAAGATGTACACGTAAAACCGCTTTAATCCGGCTGAAACGTCGATATATGCAATAAAAACAGAACTTCTCCCCTTTCCAATATCTTACTCAGTGTTTTAACGAGAAAAAAATAGTTGATTGAAAATGAAGTGTTTAAGGTTATTTTATGATCAATTATGTGTTTGCATAATTTTTATCGTATATTTAATAAATTAATAACAATAAACTGAAAATTCGCAAAAACGTGGAAAAATGGCAAAATATTGCCTAATTCGATGATATTTTGTTTAAATCACATAAAGGAAAAGGGGATGATAAAGGTCAAAATATTGCTAAATTCGATGATTTTTAGTACAAAAGAAAATGCAAGAAAACTTGCTTAAAAATGCAAAATTTGAAAATTCTGAGATTTGAAGGCCAAATCACATATCGTGAGAAAACATGAAGTAGTATCGAAATATTGGTAAAAACGAATATATATACGTAAAATCAAACTACATGAATAACGTGAAAAAAGTCACTATATTACCATATTTGAGGATTTTAACTTCAAATCATAGAGCGAGGTTTCGTATTATTTAGATCCAAGAAAAGACATATGACAATGTTGTTTGAAATTCAAATGATAAAAATCAATGTGTTTTCATTAGAATTAACTAAAATGTTCCTGATTTTCCGTTTATATTACCGATGGAAGATGTACACGTAAAACCGCTCTAATCCGGCTGAAACGTCGATATATGCAATAAAAACAGAACTTCTCCCCTTTCCAATATCTTACTCAGTATTTTAACGAGAAACAAATAGTTGATTGAAAATTAAGTGTTTAAGGTTAATTTCTAATCAATTATGTGTTTGCATAATTTTTATCGTATTTTTAATGAATTAGGAGCAATAAACTGAAAGTTCACAAAAACGTGGAAAAACAGCAAAATATTGCCTAATTCGATGATATTTTGTTTATATCACATAAAGGAAAAGGGGATGATAAACGTCAAAATATTGCTGAATTCGATGATTTTTAGTACGAAGCAAAATGCAAGAAAACTTGCTTAAAATGCAATTTTATGCGAAAATCTGAGATTTGAAGGCCAAATCACATATCGTGATACTACATGAAATAGTATCGAAATATTGGTAATAATGAATATATATACGTAATATCAAACTACATGAAAAACGTGAAAAAAGTCATTATTATACCAAATTTGAGGATTTTAACTTCGAATCATAGAGCGACGTTTCGTATTTTTTAGACCCTAGAAAAGACGTATAAAGATGTTGCTTCCAATACAAATGATAAAAATCAATGTGTTTTCATTAGAATTAACTAAAATGTTCCTGATTTTCCGTTTATATTACCGATGGAAGATGTACACGTAAAACCGCTCTAATCCGGCTGAAACGTCGATATATGCAATAAAAACAGAACTTCTCCCCTTTTGAATATCTTACTCAGTATTTTAACGAGAAACAAATAGATGATTGAAAATGAAGTATTTAAGGTTATTTTCGATCAATTATGTGTTTGCATAATTTTTATCGTATATTTAATGAATTAATAACAATAAACTGAAAATTCGCAAAAACGTGGAAAAACGGCAAAATATTGCCTAATTCGATGATATTTTGTTTAAATCACATAAAGGAAAAGGGGATGATAAAGGTCAAAATATTGCTAAATTCGATGATTTTTAGTACAAAAGAAAATGCAAGAAAACTTGCTTAAAAATGCAAAATTTGAAAATTCTGAGATTTGAAGGCCAAATCACATATCGTGAGAAAACATGAAGTAGTATCGAAATATTGGTAAAAACGAATATATATACGTAAAATCAAACTACATGAATAACGTGAAAAAAGTCACTATATTACCATTTGAGGATTTTAACTTCAAATCATAGAGCGAGGTTTCGAGGCTTGGATTCGAGCGAGGCTTGAATTTAGATCCAAGAAAAGACATATGACAATGTTGTTTCAAATACAAATGATAAAAATCAATCTGTTTTCATTAGAATTAACTAAAATGTTCCTGATTTTCCGTTTATATTTCCGATGGAAGATCTACACGTAAACCGCTCTAATCCGGCTGAAACTTCGATATATGCAATAAAAACAGAACTTCTCCCCTTTCCAATATCTTACTCAGAATTTTAACGAGAAACAAATAGTTGATTGAAAATAAAGTGTTTAAGGTTAATTTCTAATCAATTATGTGTTTGCATCATTTTTATCGTATGTTTAATGAATTAATAGCAAAACTGAAAATTCACAAAAACGTGGAAAAACAGCAAAATATTGCCTAATTCGATGATATTTTGTTTATATCACATAAAGGAAAAGGGGATGATAAACGTCAAAATATTGCTGAATTCGATGATTTTTTCTACATGAATAACGTGAAAAAAGTCACTATATTACCATATTTGAGGATTTTAACTTCAAATCGTAGAGCGAGGTTTCGTATTATTTAGATCCAAGAAAAGACATATTTGAAATTCAAATGATAAAAATCAATGTGTTTTCATTAGAATTAACTAAAATGTTCCTGATTTTCCGTTTATATTACCGATGGAAGATGTACACGTAAAACCGCTCTAATCCGGCTGAAACGTCGATATATGCAATAAAAACAGAACTTCTCCCCGTTTGAATATCTTACTCAGTATTTTAACGAGAAACAAATAGATGATTGAAAATGAAGTATTTAAGGTTATTTTCTGATCAATTATGTGTTTGCATAATTTTTATCGTATATTTAATGAATTAATAACAATAACCTGAAAATTCACAAGAACGTGGAAAAACGGCAAAATATTGCCTAATTCGATGATATTTTGTTTAAATCACATAAAGGAAAAGGGGATGATAAAGGTCAAAATATTGCTAAATTCGATGATTTTTAGTACAAAAGAAAATGCAAGAAAACTTGCTTAAAAATGCAAAATTTGAAAATTCTGAGATTTGAAGGCCAAATCACATATCGTGAGAAAACATGAAGTAGTATCGAAATATTGGTAAAAACGAATATATATACGGAAAATCAAACTACATGAATAACGTGAAAAAATCACTATATTACCATATTTGAGGATTTTAACTTCAAATCATAGAGCGAGGTTTCGAGGCTTGGATTCGAGCGAGGCTTGAATTTAGATCCAAGAAAAGACATATGACAATGTTGTTTCAAATACAAATGATAAAAATCAATCTGTTTTCATTAGAATTAACAAAAATGTTCCTGATTTTCCGTTTATATTTCCGATGGAAGATCTACACGTAAACCCGCTCTAATCCGGCTGAAACTTCGATATATGCAATAAAAACAGAACTTCTCCCCTTTCCAATATCTTACCCAGAATTTTAACGAGATACAAATAGTTGATTGAAAATAAAGAGTTTAAGGTTAATTTCTAATCAATTATGTGTTTGCATCATTTTAATCGTATGTTTAATGAATTAATAGCAATAAACTGAAAATTCACAAAAACGTGGAAAAACAGCAAAATATTGCCTAATTCGATGATATTTTGTTTATATCACATAAAGGAAAAGGGGATGATAAACGTCAAAATATTGCTGAATTCGATGATTTTTACTACATGAATAACGTGAAAAAAGTCACTATATTACTATATTTGAGGATTTTAACTTCAAATCATAGAGCGAGGTTTCGTATTATTTAGAAGAAAAGACATATGACAATGTTGTTTCAAATACAAATGATAAAAAATCAATGTGTTTTCATTAGAATTAACTAAAATGTTCCTGATTTTCCGTTTATATTACCGATGGAAGATGTACACGTAAAACCGCTTTAATCCGGCTGAAACGTCGATATATGCAATAAAAACAGAACTTCTCCCCTTTCCGATATCTTACTCAGTGTTTTAACGAGAAACAAATAGTTGATTGAAAATGAAGTGTTTAAGGTTAATTTCTAATCAATTATGTGTTTGCATCATTTTTATCGTATATTTAATGAATTAATAGCAATAAACTGAAAGTTCACAAAAACGTGAAAAAACGGCAAAATATTGCCTAATTCAAAGATATTTTGTTTAAATCACATAAAGAAAAAGGGGATGATAAAGGTCAAAATATTGCTAAATTCGATGATTTTTAGTACAAAACTAAATACAAGAAAACTTGCTTAAAAATGCAAAATTTGCGAAATTCTGAGATTTGAAGGCCAAATCACATATCGTGAGAAAACATGAAGTAGTATAGAAATATTGGTAAAAACGAATATATATACGTAAAATCAAACTACATGAATAACGTGAAAAAAGTCACTATATTACCATATTTGAGGATTTTAACTTCAAATCATAGAGCGAGGTTTCGTATTATTTAGATCCAAGAAAAGACATATGACAATGTTGTTTCAAATACAAATGATAAAAATCAATGTGTTTTCATTAGAATTAACTAAAATGTTCCTGATTTTCCGTTTATATTACCGATGGAAGATGTACACGTAAAACCGCTCTAATCCGGCTGAAACGTCGATATATGCAATAAAAACAGAACTTCTCCCCTTTCCAATATCTTACTCAGTATTTTAACGAGAAACAAATAGTTGATTGAAAATTAAGTGTTTAAGGTTAATTTCTAATCAATTATGTGTTTGCATAGTTTTTATCGTATTTTTAATTAATTAAGAGCAATAAACTGAAAGTTCACAAAAACGTGGAAAAACAGCAAAATATTGCCTAATTCGATGATATTTTGTTTATATCACATAAAGGAAAAGGGGATGATAAACGTCAAAATATTGCTGAATTCGATGATTTTTAGTACGAAACAAAATGCAAGAAAACTTGCTTAAAATGCAATTTTATGCGAAAATCTGAGATTTGAAGGCCAAATCACATATTGTGATACTACATGAAATAGTATCGAAATATTGGTAAAAATGAATATATATACGTAATATCAAACTACATGAAAAACGTGAAAAAAGTCATTATTATACCAAATTTGAGGATTTTAACTTCGAATCATAGAGCGACGTTTCGTATTTTTTAGACCCTAGAAAAGACGTATAAAGATGTTGCTTCCAATACAAATGATAAAAATCAATGTGTTTTCATTAGAATTAACTAAAATGTTCCTGAGTATCCGTTTATATTACCGATAGAAGATGTACACGTAAAACGGCTCTAATCCGGCTGAATCGTCGATATATGTAATAAAAACAGAACTTCTCCCCTTTCCAATATCTTACTCAGTATTTTAACGAGAAACAAATAGATGATTGAAAATGAAGTATTTAAGGTTTTTTCTGATCAATTATGTGTTTGCATAATTTTTATCGTATATTTAATGAATTAATAACAATAAACTGAAAATTCGCAAAAACGTGGAAAAACGGCAAAATATTGCCTAATTCGATGATATTTTGTTTAAATCACATAAAGGAAAAGGGGATGATAAAGGTCAAAATATTGATAAATTCGATGATTTATAGTACAAAAGAAAATGCAAGAAAACTTACTTAAAAATGCAAAATTTGAAAATTCTGAGATTTGAAGGCCAAATCACATATCGTGAGAAAACATGAAGTAGTATCGAAATATTGGTAAAAACGAATATATATACGGAAAATCAAACTACATGAATAACGTGAAAAAAGTCACTATATTACCATATTTGAGGATTTTAACTTCAAATCATAGAGCGAGGTTTCGAGGCTTGGATTCGAGCGAGGCTTGAATTTAGATCCAAGAATAGACATATGACAATGTTGTTTCAAATACAAATGATAAAAATCAATCTGTTTTCATTAGAATTAACTAAAATGTTCCTGATTTTCAGTTTATATTTCCGATGGAAGATCTACACGTAAACCCGCTCTAATCCGGCTGAAACTTCGATATATGCAATAAAAACAGAACTTCTCCCCTTTCCAATATCTTACTCAGAATTTTAACGAGAAACAAATAGTTGATTGAAAATAAAGTGTTTAAGGTTAATTTATAATCAATTATGTGTTTGCATCATTTTCATCGTATGTTTAATGAATTAATAGCAATAAACTGAAAATTCACAAAAACGTGGAAAAACAGCAAAATATTGCCTAATTCGATGATATTTTGTTTATATCACATAAAGGAAAAGGGGATGATAAACGTCAAAATATTGCTGAATTCGATGATTTTTACTACATGAATAACGTGAAAAAAGTCACTATATTACCATATTTGAGGATTTTAACTTCAAATCATAGAGCGAGGTTTCGTATTATTTAGATCCAAGAAAAGACATATGACAATGTTGTTTCAAATACAAATGATAAAAAATCAATGTGTTTTCATTAGAATTAACTAAAATGTTCCTGATTTTCCGTTTATATTACCGATGGAAGATGTACACGTAAAACCGCTTTAATCCGGCTGAAACGTCGATATATGGAATAAAAACAGAACTTCTCCCCTTTCCAATATCTTACTCAGTGTTTTAACGAGAAAAAAATAGTTGATTGAAAATGAAGTGTTTAAGGTTAATATTTTGCTGTTTTTCCACGTTTTTGTGAACTTTCAGTTTATTGCTCTTAATTCATTAAAAATACGATAAAAATTTTGCAAACACATAATTGATTAGAAATTAACCTTAAACACTTAATTTTCAATCAACTATTTGTTTCTCGTTAAAATACTGAGTAAGATATTGGAAAGGGGAGAAGTTCTGTTTTTATTGCATATATCGACGTTTCAGCCGGATGAGAGCCGTTTTACGTGTACATCTTCCATCGGTAATATAAACGGAAAATCAGAAACATTTTAGTTAATTCTAATGAAAACACATTGATTTTTATCATTTGTATTTGAAACAACATTGTCATATGTCTTTTCTTGGATCTAAATAATACGAAACCTCGCTCTATGATTTGAAGGTAAATTCCTCAAATATGGTAATATAGTGACTTTTTTCACGTTATTCATGTAGTTTGATTTTACGTATATATATACGTTTTTACCAATATTTCTATACTACTTCATGTTTTCTCACGATATGTGATTTGGCCTTCAAATCTTAGAATTTCGCAAATTTTGCATTTTTAAGCAAGTTTTCTTGCATTTAGTTTTGTACTAAAAATCATCGAATTTAGCAATATTTTGACCTTTATCATCCCTTTTTCTTTATGTGATTTAAAAAAAATATCATCGAATTAGGCAATATTTTGCCGTTTTCCACGTTTTTGTGAATTTTCAATTTATTGTTATTAGATCATTAAATATACGATAAAAATTATGCAAACACATAATTGATCAGAAATTAACCTTAAATACTTCATTTTCAATCATCTATTTGTTTCTCGTTAAAATACTGAGTAAGATATTGAAAAGGGGACAAGTTCTCTTTTTATTACATATATCGACGTTTCAACCGGATTAGAGCGGTTTACGTGTACATCTTCCATCGGTAATATAAACGGAAAATCAGGAACATTTTAGTTAATTCTAATGAAAACACATTGATTTTTATCATTGTATTTCAAACAACATTGTCATATGTCTTTTCTTGGATCTAAATAATACGAAACCTCGCTCTATGATTTGAAGTTAAAATCCTCAAATATGGTAATATAGTGACTTTTTCACGTTATTCATGTAGTTTGATTTTACGTATATATATTCGTTTTTACCAATATTTCGATACTACTTCATGTTTTCTCACGATATGTGATTTGGCCTTCAAATCTCAAAATTTCGCAAATTTTGCATTTTTAAGCAAGTTTTCTTGCATTTTCTTTTGTACTAAAAATCATCGAATTTAGCAATATTTTGACCTTTATCATCCCCTTTTTCTTTATGTGATTTAAACAAAATATCATTGAATTAGGCAATATTTTGCCGTTTTTTCACGTTTTTGTGAACTTTCAGTTTATTGCTATTAATTCATTAAATATACGATAAAAATGATGCAAACACATAATTGATTAGAAATTAACCTTAAACACTTCATTTTCAATCAACTATTTGTTTCTCGTTAAAATACTGAGTAAGATATTGAAAAGGGGAAAAGTTCTGTTTTTATTGCATATATCGACGTTTCAGCCGGATTAGAGCCGTTTTACGTGTACATCTTCCATCGGTAATATAAACGGAAAATCAGGAATATTTTAGTTAATTCTAATGAAAACACATTGATTTTTATCATTTGTATTGGAAGCAACATCATTATACGTCTTTTCTAGGGTTTAAAAAATACGAAACGTCGCTCTATGATTCGAAGTTAAAATCCTCAAATTTGGTATAATAATGACTTTTTCACGTTTTTCATGTAGTTTGATATTACGTATATATATTCATTTTTACCAATATTTCGATACTATTTCATGTAGTATCACGATATGTGCTTTGGCCTTCATATCTCAGATTTTCGCATAAAATTTCATTTTAAGCAAGTTTTCTTGCATTTTGTTTCGTACTAAAAATCATCGAATTCAGAAATATTTTGACGTTTATCATCCCCTTTTCCTTTATGTGATATAAACAAAATATCATCGAATTAGGCAATATTTTGCTGTTTTTCCACGTTTTTGTGAACTTTCAGTTTATTGCTCTTAATTCATTAAAATTCGATAAAAATTATGCAAACACATAATTGATTAAAATTGACCTTAAACACTTAATTTTCAATCGACTATTTGTTTCTCGTTAAAATACTGAGTAAGATATTGGAAAGGGGAGAAGTTCTGTTTTTATCGCATATATCGACGTTTCAGCCGGATTAGAGCGGTTTTACGTGTACATCTTCCATCGGTAATATAAACGGAAAATCAGGAACATTTTAGTTAATTCTAATGAAAACACATTGATTTTTATAATTTGTATTTCAAACAACATTGTCATATATCTTTTCTTGGATCTAAATAATACGAAACCTCGCTCTATGATTTGAAGTTAAAATCCTCATATATGGTAATATAGTGACTTTTTTCACGTTATTCATGTAGTTTGATTTTACGTATATATATTCGTTTTTACCAATATTTCTATACTACTTCATGTTTTCTCACGATATGTGATTTGGCCTTCAAATCTCAGAATTTTCAAATTTTGCATTTTAAACAAGTTTTCTTGCATTTTCTTTTGTACTAAAAATCATCGAATATAGCAATATTTTGACCTTTATCATCCCTTTTTCCTCTATGTGATTTAAACAAAATATCATCGAATTAGGCAATATTTTGCCGTTTTTCCACGTTTTTGTGAATTTTCAGTTTATTGTTATTAATTCATTAAATATACGATAAAAAATTATGCAAAACACATAATTGATCAGAAAATTACCTTAAATACTTCATTTTCAATCATCTATTTGTTTCTCGTTAAAATACTGAGTAAGATATTGAAAAGGGGAGAAGTTCTGTTTTTATTGCATATATCGACGTTTCAGCCGGATTAGAGCCGTTTTACGTGTACATCTTCCATCGGTAATATAAACGGAAAATCAGGAACATTTTAGTTAATTCTAATGAAAACACATTGATTTTTATCATTTGTATTGGAAGCAACATCTTTATACGTCTTTTCTAGGGTCTAAAAAATACGAAACGTCGCTCTATGATTCGAAGTTAAAATCCTCAAATTTGGTATAATAATGACTTTTTTCACGTTTTCATTGGTTGATATTACGTATATATATCATTTTTACCAATATTTCGATACTATTTCATGTAGTATCACGATATGTGCTTTGGCCTTCAAATCTCAGATTTTCGCATAAATTGCATTTTAAGCAAGTATTCTTGCATTTTGCTTCGTACTAAAAATCATCGAATTCAGCAATATTTTGACGTTTATCATCCCCTTTTCCTTTATGTGATATAAACAAAATATCATCGAATTAGGCAATATTTGCTGTTTTTCCACGTTTTTGTGAACTTTCAGTTTATTGATCTTAATTCATTAAAAATACGATAAAAATTATGCAAACACATAATTGATTAGAAATTAACCTTAAACACTTAATTTTCAATCAACTATTTGTTTCTCGTTAAAATACTGAGTAAGATATTGGAAAGGGGAGAAGTTCTTTTTTATTGCATATATCGACGTTTCAGTCGGATTAGAGCGGTTTTACGTGTACATCTTCCATCGGTAATATAAACGGAAAATCAGGAACATTTTAGTTAATTCTAATGAAAACACATTGATTTTTATCATTTGTATTTCAAACAACATTGTCATATGTCTTTTCTTGGATCTAAATAATACGAAAACCTCGCTCTATGATTTGAAGTTAAAATCCTCAAATATGGTAATATAGTGACTTTTTTCACGTTATTCATGTAGTTTGATTTTACGTATATATATTCGTTTTTACCAATATTTCGATACTACTTCATGTTTTCTCACGATATGTGATTTGGCCTTCAAATCTCAGAATTTTCAAATTTTGCATTTTTAAGC